>NW_016169316.1:12353-17659 GCF_001687245.7 Rhagoletis zephyria
GTCTTTATATTTAGGTTTCTTTACTTTTATTTTAATTTCTGTATTTATCCCTTTCTTCTTCTCCATACTCAAAATTATCTCATCCTTGTTTGAGGCTAATCTATTCATGTACATACATACATACATCTTATTCCTAAGCTGCTGCTTAGCGCGTTTCTTTAATTCATGAACATGAACATGAACATGAACATGAACATGAATATGAAGGTGTAGATAAACATAAACATAAACATTAAAAGCGATAGAGACAAAGATAGAGAGGAAGAAAGTGATAGGGATAAAAAGGAAATACAACCGAAGAATGTGCGATGTTATATTGTGATGTGTTATGCTACATATGTTATGTTATTGAATCTAATGCTATTCTATGTTATGCTAAGTAATAAGCTAAACTCCCCTCCACTTAACCCATTCCAACAAATTTTATTTCAGCTCAACCCAACTCACATAAACTATCCTTAATTTTAGCGGTTGAATTTCAACCGCTGGGCGAACACTAGTTATCATAATAAAATCATGCGCTTTACAGGGTTAATTATCAAATCAAACATATTTTGTACAAAAGAAGGGCACAATTTTTAGGAATAAACGAATACACAATTATAGAAGAGACGGAATGCAGGAAGACCCTTCTTTCACCCCTTCTAAGGTAAGCTTTTAGAATGGCTACCGCTAAGAAGGTCTTATCTTCTTGGATGATTTCTGGGGAAAATGGCTTCGAAAGGTTTTTGACCCCTATTTTCGGCGGTAAGTACTCTCTATCTAGTCTGATATTGGTAAGTAAAAGACAGAAAACTTCCTAATTTTCCTGCAGGGTTTGTATGAACTAAACTTCGCGAATGTGTATACATATACGTTACGAATATTTATACATACATATCTTTCTGTAAAAGAATTTCGGTTGATCTTTAGGATCAATTAATATTGTATGTAAAGCGAAAACATAGTAGGGCTGTTCAGGATCTTATGCATATGCTCTTGCATTTGCTAAAAATATTCTATAGGCTTTATGATTTCGACTGGTATATATGTATTTTGTTCATTAAATATACATATGAGTGCAAAATTAAAAAAAAATAATAATTTTTAAATATTTAATTAAAGATGTCTGGCCAGGATTTTATCAGCCAACCCACTCGCGAAATATTTCCTAACACGTTAAATTTCATACAAAATAGATTTCGTCCATTAAGCAGATGGGCGAAGGTCGTGCCTAATTCGGATCTTCTACTACATGGCGGGAGAATGAGGAATGAGGAGATATCCAAAAAATTATTATTTATTTTCAATTTTTTACAAAAAGTTCCCACAGGGAACTTCGAGAAAAAAATTTTGTACTAAAAAAAATGAACTAATGAATGGAAAATTCCTGGTCAACCGAATTATGACTGTGAATAAATTTTGGTTTCTAAAATTATTATTTTTTTTTATTTCGTTGACTAGATTTTTGTATGTATGTTTATGCGTGTTTTTGTACTACATATGAAAATTTGATTAACATGGAATTTCCCATATATGTATGCATTTTTTTCGTGTAAAATTTTTTCTCGGAGTTCCCTACGGTAACTTTTTTACCAAATTTTGACAAAGAAAATATGTATTTATGTCCGTTTTTCACCATTGCTCATCCTCTCCTCATCAATAAAAATATTTAATTTGAAGCAAAATCATATGCCTAATGTACATACATATGTATGCACGTATATAAGAGGCATGTATTTCGTTTTCTAACTGATGCAACGAGAGCTAAACGTCCTTAGCTACTTTGTGCCTAAAAAAGTACATTTTTATAAGAATGTGTGTGTGCACTAGAAATGCCTTTCTTTTCGGGCAGCTGGTTGGCTTCATTTTTTAAACGCATGCCATTGGAGCGCACGCCTGGTTAAAAGGTAAGAAAAGCCTTATTTAACAACACACACAATTGAATTACTGCGTACATTGTATGTACATGAAAATATATCCCCATGTGTGGGGAAAATGGCTAAATAAAGAGGATAGAAATGATTTGAGAAATTGACACAATTTGTAGCATATAATCGCTTGTGTATGTACATATGTATGTAGTATGTACGGCTATCCATGAAGACATTTTTCTTCGCCGCCAGTTTATTCTTTCATGGCATATGTACATACTAGGGCATTCAATCCCGTGATCCAGAATCCCGGGATTCCGGGACACTTTTCCATGTCCCGAAATCCCGGGATTACAGCTCTGGGATCCCGAGATTTTTACTGAGTCACGGAATTAAAGAGATGTTGAAAACGAAAAAAATTATTCATTTGGCATGAAAAAACAGATATACAGAACACGAAAATTTTGATTCAAAGTGAACGTGAGCCCATTGCACTCGGACGTGAATTTCAGAACCTGCCTGAATAACTGTACTTGTTCAAACACTTTATGCAAGAACTGTATAATAACGAATAATCTGGTAGCAATTGAAAACACAATTTTTTGTTTTTGTAGCCGTTTCGTGGAAACTGAATTTCTGAAGATATTAGCTAGGAGTTTTTACAATTAATATAGACATTTAAGAACACTATACAAATATTTGTGGTGTGGTGGTAAGCAGTGCGCGCTTCCACTCCGCAACGCCTGGGTTCAAACCCTGGTCAAAGCAACATCGCAAAAAATATAGAAAAAAGGTTTTTTCTTAACAGCGGTCGTCCCTCGGCAGGCAATGGCAAACCTCCGAGTGTATTTCTGCCATGAAAAACAGCTTCTCATAAAAATACAATCGCCGTTCGGAGTCGGCGTAAAACTGTAGGTCCCTCCGTTTTGTGCGACAACATCAAGGCGCACGCCACAAATCGGAGGAGAAGCTCGGCCAAACACTAACATATGTGTAAGCGCCAATCTATTATTATTATTTATACAAATATTTAGACATTAAATTACGGACTCTTTTACTAAGGTGCATTATGATCCCTGTAAGACCAAAAACGGTGCCAATGAATCTGTGTGGCTGTTAAGTGCAAAAGCTGTGATAGAGTCGAAATCACGAAAAATGCCGGAATCCCGGGATTAGAATTTTTGCATCCTGAAATCCCGGGTTTGTTAAACGCTTCGGATTGAATGCCCTAATACGTAGATATATGTGTTTTCATGTAGCTGAATCGCATGAATGACGCTGTTTGTTTTGTTGTTGCATGCATCGAACGTGTTGCATTATTATTAGTTTCTTTTTTTTTTATATGTAGATGCAGAGCAGCTGCTGTTGGCTCGCTGGCTTTGGCGGTATTAGGTTTGTGCATACTACATATATGTATACATATTTACAATGACAACCATTTTGATCGGAACGATAAACAAGACACACATTAATGCACAAACATAAGTAAATTTATATGTTTCATACAAATGTACATATGTAGATAATGTTATAATGTGTTACATAAGTACATAAGTAAGTGTCTGCGCGCTTGTTTCACAGCATGATCGCTGGGCTGGTTCGCCATTATCTACTTTTTACGAGCCGATTTATTGTTTTTCTTTCCGTTTATTATTTTTTGAAGAGGATACATTTTTTGCTTGATGTTTTTTGTTTGTATTTTTGTTATTATTTTTCGGCCAAATTGATTTTCTTTGTTTGGCCAACACACATCTGTAGTAGCATCACAATCCAATTATAAGAATTCGCAAGATGCTTGTGATACATACATAATTGCCTTCAAATGTGATAATCACTTTATTATCAAGTACCTACTTGAAGAATATGTTTACATACGAGTATAAGAACGGGGACTTGACGTTAGCTGCCCAGAATTGTGAACAAGAGGCAAAGTAAAGGGACCAGGTGGTGAAATTCAGGAATTTTTAGTTTTTTTCTGATGAATATGTAACCATAAAGTTTTTTCTAATAGCGGTCACCCCTCGGCAGGCAATGGTAAACTTCTGAGTGTATTCAGGCGTGAAAAACAGCTTCTCATAAAAATACGATCGCCGTTCGGAGTCGCCTTAAAACTGTTGGTCGCTCTCCACTGTGTATCAAGATCAAGGCGCACGCCACAAATCAGATGAGAAGCTTGGTCAAACACTAACATATGGGTAAGCGCCAATCTTTTATTATCATCAATTATATAAATAGGCAATCATGTTTCCTTTACACCCCTTTTGCGGCTAAACTATACCTCTAAGGTATAAACAATTATATATCATTAGAAAGGTATTTTGATACTGATGTGCAGGCAATTTTTCAAATTTCAAATTAGTTTAACATAAAGTGAAAAAATCAATTCAAAAGTGACACCAATACTAATGCCGTACATGTACATGGTTGGGGCGGAAATGACTCCTAAATGTATGCTTTAATATTGATACTGAATTACTAAGCAGCAGTTTAGGAATAAGACGAATGTATGTATGTATATGAATAGATCAGACTCAAACAACGAAGAAGGTAAAGTTGAGTATGGAGAAGAAGAAAGGGATAAATACAGAAATTAAAATAAAAGTAAAGAAACCTTAATATAAAACAAAGAGGAAGGAAAATTTAAATACTTAACCTAATAACAATGGTGGAGGTGAATATGTAAATGAAGAAAAGAATGGACATATTTATATCAGGATAAAGGAAAAGATAAAGATGAGGAGGATGATGAAGACCAAGACGAGGAAGAAGATGAAGATGAAGATAAGGATAAAGATCATAACCCCTTAATTTAACTTAACTCACCTCAACTCATCTCACCTCCGCTTAAAAACTGACTCCACCTGAGCTCACTACACATTAATTCACCACACCTTAACTCCCCTCACCTAAATCCACCACTACTGCACTCCCCACACCTAAATTCACAACACCTCAACTTTCTCACCACACCTAAATCCACCACACCTTAATTCACCACACCTCAACTTTCTCGCCACACCTTATTTCACCACACCTCAACTCACCACAACTAAATCCGCCACACCTAAACTCACCACACCTGAATTCATCACACCGTAACTCCCACACCCAATTCCACCACACCGCAACTCACCACACCCAATTTCACCACATGACATGGTATCACTTGATGTGGCATCAATGACATCATTTGGCATAAAGTGAACCAAAATAAACGAGATTTGTAATCTTATAAAATGAAATATAAAATAATAGCGGCGTTCATATGAATTGATAAACTTCCGGTAAGATTAAGATTTATGGAAGGAAGAAGTAAAGTTGAATATGTAGAAGAAGAAAGAGATAAAGGCAAAGATTAGAATAAAAGTAAAGAAACCTAAATATAAAGACAAAGAGGAAGGAAAATTTAACTACCTAACCTAATAACAATGGTGGGGGTAAATACGTAAATGA
>NW_016169317.1:0-17656 GCF_001687245.7 Rhagoletis zephyria
CGATTTTTTGGAATAGATCGGTCCCTGGTCCACTTCTCGGACAAAATGGTTCATATGTGCTAATATATGCTGAAAAGCTACCTACGAACCTAATTTTAAGCACATCGGACGGTAAATACGATTTCTTCGAACAGATCGGTCCCTGGTCCACTTCTCGGACAAAATGGATCATATATGTAAATATATGCTAAAAAGCTACTTACGTACTGAATTTTAAGCAAATCGGACCGTAAATACGATTTTTTCGAATAGATCAGTCCCTGGTCCACTTNGTCCCTGGTCCACTTCTCGGAAAAAATGGACCATATATCCTAATATATGCTAAAAAACTACTTACGTACCGAATTTTAAGCAAATCGGACCATAAATGCGATTTTTTGGAATAGATCTTTCCCTGGTCCACTTCTCGGACAAAATGTATCATATGTGCTAATATATGCTAAAACGCTACCTACGAACCGAATTTTAAGCAAATCGGACCGTAAATACGGTTTTTCCGAATAGATCGGTCCCTGGACCACTTCCCGGAAAAATGGGTTATATATGCTAATATATGCTAAAAAGCTACTTACGTACTTAATTTTAAACAAATCGGACTATAATACGATTTTTTCGAATAGACCGGTCCCTGGTCCACCTACCCGAAAAAAAGTAAAATTTTTTTAGCCTAAAACATGGTGGTTACCGAAAGCTATTTGTATACAAAATTTCATGAAAATCGAACCAGCCGTTCGCGAGATTACCTGTTACAAAAAAAAGGGACTTCTCATTATATAATTAGTATAGATTTAAGTAATTTATTTAACCTATTGCTTATATTGAATCTAACTTAGTAACAAGGTGGCAACCCTCTGCAAAATATTTTGAAACCGCAACCTCTTTCGTCGGACATCCATATCAGGATATACATTTCAATTTTTCTGCCTTTGTTCCTTCCTTCATATAATTTCTACCAAACGAAAGGAAAAACCTTGAGTTTTTAATTTTGCTTTAATATGCTCAATATTTTTTGAATTTATATAAGATAATATTTCAATTGCTCCAAATAACCTATATACCGAAAATGCGAGTTATATCTGCAAATCACTAATTGCTAGAGCACTTTAAAAGTTCAAAATTGACCTCAAAATAAGCGAATATTTACCGTTGTTTCTACGACAGAAACCGAATTGCTTACTTACAAAAATTATTCTGTGTGTAAGGTTTTGAATTTTGTCTTTATAACGCCACACTCTTCTTTCAAATCGCTTCATTGGTTCTCGTACAATAAGCGTTTTCGTGAAGCTCTAAAAATTACAACTACAACATTTGAGCATAGCCTCCATATCCAAACGTAAGACGTATTCTACGTCAAAAAATTCTTAGATCAAAAAAACCGCATACAAGTGTCATACCGAATTTAATTACCATTACTTTAAAATAAAAAAATTTTGAAATCCGATAAGATTTATGCCAACACTTGAATTTACACCAATTCAAAAGCGTATTCTCCAACTGTCTGTCAGTCTGTATGTTTGTACGCGTATCACTCAAAAACTGTTACATGGAATTGAATGCAGGTTTCATCGATGTATTATCGGAGGTGTAACTTAAAAAATATTGTAAGAAAACAAATAAAGTGTTGCCACCTGTTTGAAAATTGCAATTTAAGTAAATTGATAAGATAAAGTAAATATTGCAATATGGCTGTTAAAGAAATGGGCTTAAGAAGACTTATAGCTGAAAGTATTCTTTGGAAAGTTGCCACCTGTTTGACATTTTTAAATTAATTTAATTGATAAGATAGATTGAATATTGCAATATGCATATCAAACTGGAGTGGTTGAGGAAAGTTTACTGCCGCAAATACTTTTGAGTAGGGTTGCCACCTGTTTTAAAAATTGTATTCAATTAAACTGATAAAATAAATGAAATATTATAATACGGGTATCAAACAACACAAAAATAATTTTAAGGTGCCAGGCATTTGCTAGTTGACTCATAAAAATATTGCATATGCACCTTTAAAGTGGAAACCAGCATTAGTTTGTCATTTGTGCTCGTATTAAAGTCTTCTACCGGATATTATTTCTGATGTGATCAAATCGAATTCAAGTACACATACATACATACAAACATAATTCGTAGACATTGTAAGCATTAGTCACACAACTTTGCTTTGGACCCCCCTCTTCTTCCACGCCATCCATATCAACAGCTGTAACTTCCTTTACTTACTTGAATGCCTACTGGGTGCGCAATGTTGTGCCAAATTGCCTGCCAACAACTGGAAATAAATATCCTACGTTTTGTTACAACAACAATAGAAACAACAACTACACAAACAAAGTCAATATTGCCATGAAAAATTCAAAAAACAAAAAAAAAAACAAAAGCAAGTCGCTGGGGTTGGCAATGAAATAAAACCAAATTGCAATTGCATGCAATGGCAGGCATAAGCACAAATCGGCACTAACAGCTGCTATGCCACAGCACAAGCAACAATTTAAATGTTTTGGGCCTACAAAGTAATATGTATGTATGTATGTCGGCAGCAGGGCAGTGCTTGCTGGCATTTGCAATTGCATTTATGCGCCCCGTACATTGTGTGTGTCACCTTTTGGGACTTAGGCATATTTTCGCTCAAAGCAAAACGAGTTCCTTTACAACTGTTGTGGCTCCTAAAGTGTGTGTGCGGTTGCCTATGTGTTTGTGTGTTTGCTTCGGACCCAAGTGACCCATACAACTTTTACGCCAGCAAGCAAAACTCCTTCTGTCGTTGCAAAATTTCTTTAATTTTTGTAGTCGGCTAGTAGCATGCCATGGCATTGGAAGTGTTGCAATTTTTGTAGTATTGTTGTTGCAGCAATAAGGCTTACAATGCAATGGTATTTGGTTTGTGAATTTTGTTACACTTACAAATCGTACGCTGGCTAGTACTTGGCTTGGTGCTCTCGTTGAAGTCAATTGGGGTTTCTTTTCGTTCACATCTACATTCATACTCGTATTTGCTCATTGCTTAGGTCAACAAAATTTTACTTATGGCTTGGTAATTTGTTAACTTCTTGTCGCTTGCACCGTGTCCGCCTTTTGCAATGAATCATAAAGAGAAATAGTAAAGTGAGTAAAATGAAATATGTTTACTTGCTGGTTTGGTCAGATTTGGCTTAATTTCTTCGCAGCTGGCTAGGCAAACGATGATTAGACGGGTGATTAGTTTTCTAATTGTGGGGACCTTGCGGCGAATATGTGTGCTTGATTTAGTTTTTTTTTTGTGTACGCACGAATACTCTGTATTTTAAATGGCTATTCTGAGTGGGTTACAGAGGTATTACATTAAATTGTCTCGAAACCTAATGTTCGGATCCATTTCAACTTCGGAGCAAAATTTTTGAAAAAATTTTATTAAATTAAACATTTATGGTCCCGAAAGGATTAATTAGTTAAAAAAATGATTAGGCAATCTTGGCAAATAATCGGATTGATAGGTACTATTAATATGACGCTTGGACATGACGATGAATATATTTTTGTTAATAATTAAACATTTTAGAAATCTATACAATCCATCTATGACACGGTGGCTTATAAGAATGGGTTGCCCGTTTAATAAATGGTCGGTGTCCAGCTATCATAGCTGTTAACCTGGGGACGTTGTTTCTTGAGCTACCTATGAGGTATTCTGTTTTTCCTTTGACATAGTACGGATATTTGTGGCAGTTGACTGATCCTAGTCGATTCTCATTACCGTATATGATCCTATGGCCAGAAGAAGTCCTGGAAAGTACGATATCCTTTGATTCGGCTGCCAAGCTTAACGACCACTTGGAAACTTTGGATGTTTCATAGTTTTTTATTGTGATGACGGCGCCTTCGTAATTTCTTCTATACTTTACAGGCCTTCCCAATACCCAGTACTTCTGCTGAGTACATGCATCCAGTATATCAATAAATAACCCTACACCCAAATCGCGGTCCATTTCGGATCCGTCGGTATAGATTAACTTCAGTTGAACGAACTGATCATAAAACTTGTCTAATTAGAACAGCGTAGATAAGAGACTTAATTGGAACTAGCATCTTGAAAAAAAGGTTACTTTAGCCACACGGGCCATAGGGTCTGCACAAGTATTTTTGGAAGAACATGGGGTTTCAAGTCAAGGCTGATCGAAATGCTCGAGCATATGACCGTCTATCCGATTGTACCCATTGCGTCTGCAAACTTGTTTCAGAAGACACTGCAAAACATACATACTAAGCCCTAAAAAACTGCAAAGAATGGCAAGTCTATCCGGCACTGGATCAATAAGAACGAGATCAACTGCGGTCTTTTCTAGAATGGACTCCTCTCCATATTTTTGCTAGAGACTGTTTTCCCACGCTAGAAATTTTAGCAGCCAAAACCACGGTAACACTGTGCCAGGTACCAGGCTATTGTGGAATCAATGGCGATGAGGTCGCTGTAGATTTGACACCAGAAGGGTCTCTAACTGCTTTTTCGGGACCTGTAGCATCCTGTGGTCTCAGTTACTCCTCTTTGAGAGCATTAATTACTGAGTGGGTTGATTATGAATGCTGTTAGTACTGGTAAGCGGTGGAGGGCAATAGGCAGGCCAGGCTCTTCGGCTACCCTTTCAACAAAAAAGCTATTATTTTAGAAAATAGAAACTACATCACGCTACTTTCTCGATATACTGGTCACAACCGATTGTGTGATCACAGAGTCTAAATGCCGGTTCTGCCTTGAAGAAGGCTTTATCCAGACACAGATTGATCCGATTTTTACGCTTGAATGGTCGATCCTTTTGTTATGAAGAATTCGCCTACCAATTCCCTTTTATAATTCATCATCAATCGAAAAAATTTTAATTTAATAACTTTGGGCAGTTCTCAAATACAATATTCGTATCAAATATAATATATATGTAAAGTTTCAAGAGTATGCCTCCAAAATAAGAAAAATGCCATCATGCAGAATATCGATCGCAGCTATTTTGTAATTTTTTAAATTTTAGAACTTTTTAAAATTAAATGGCTAAAATGTTCTTCTTGCCAAGACGAACAAATCTAGTGCAATAAAACTTGTGTACTACTAAATGAAAAAAAATTACAGTTAGTAAAAGATGACTATGATTTAAAATACTAAAATTCCATTTTTTTAATTTTTCTGGTATNATGTTCTTCTTGCCAAGACGAACAAATCTAGTGCAATAAAACTTGTGTACCACTAAATGAAAAAAAATTACAGTTAGTAAAAGATGACTATGATTTAAAATACTAAAATTCCATTTTTTTAATTTTTCTGGTACACTCGAAATTCATTCTAAAATTGTTGTATAGATGTTAAAAAAGTTAGTATGTGCATAAGAAATACCGTGTAAAAATCATTCACGCCAATATTTAATTAATTTTAAATTATATGACTTTTAAGTTAAGACATGCGAGTAAAGACTTGTTAGATGACTGTGTATGGTGCTACGGGTCGTATACGTTACATACTCAACTACGGGTATATTATAACGAGTTGTTATTTTACTTTCTTTTGTTTTTATTTAAATACAATTTCGCGATGGAATATTGTTTTTTATGCAAAACTGAATATAAAGCATTATCTAAGATAAGTGTGCTACTATNAGTTAAGACATGCGAGTAAAGACTTGTTAGATGACTGTGTATGGTGCTACTGGTCGTATACGTTACATACTCAACTACGGGTATATTATAACGAGTTGTTATTTTACTTTCTTTTGTTTTTATTTAAATACAATTTCGCCATGGAATATTGTTTTTTATGCAAAACTGAATATAAAGCATTATCTAAGATAAGTGTGCTACTATTTTTTTTACCAAAAACACGTTTTTGTTGAGTCATGTAACAACTCATGTGATTAGATTATATAGGCCTATTCTTCATGAACCTCTATAAATGTTTCCTAATAAGAAACAAGGGTCAGGATTTTTAATTTTTTTTAGGCACACAATATCAGCTCCATTTTGCTTGAATTAAATTCAGACCCATTTTCAAGGACGACCAGTTTAGTTGAAATAAAACTCGCTCTTANACAACTCATGTGATTAGATTATATAGGCCTATTCTTCATGAACCTCTATATATGTTTCCTAATAAGAAACAACGGTCAGGATTTTTAATTTTTTTTAGGCACACAGTATCAGCTCCATTTTGCTTGAATTAAATTCAGACCCATTTTCAAGGACGACCAGTTTAGTTCAAATAAAACTCGCTCTTGNCACGTTTTTGTTGAGTCATGTAACAACTCATGTGATTAGATTATATAGGCCTATTCTTCATGAACCTCTATAAATGTTTCCTAATAAGAAACAAGGGTCAGGATTTTTAATTTTTTTTAGGCACACAATATCAGCTCCATTTTGCTTGAATTAAATTCAGACCCATTTTCAAGGACGACCAGTTTAGTTGAAATAAAACTCGCTCTTAGATTTCGCTTATCGTTGAGGAAAAACACCTAATACTGACACTATTAGATTATCTGCATATGCGACTATCTTTACTTTTTATTTGTTGAGTTTTAGTAATGTGTCGTTTAGTGCCACCATCCAAAGCAGCGGATATAATCCCAGTCGGAAAAGTAGTAATGTATTACATGCGTGATAAATAATATAATGTATTTCTTATGAGTTCTCGATAATATTACTGCTAACTATGTATTTCATGTTAAAACACATTAATTTCTTGACACTAGGTAATGCAAAATTGAATGCCCCACTTTCCTTAGGATATCAGCCTTGGAAAAACAATGCAGTTTCGAGTGTGAAAAGGGTTGTTTTACTGATTATTTTTTCGATTAGNAATGCAAAATTGAATGCCCCACTTTCCTTAGGATATCAGCCTTGGAAAAAAATGCAGTTTCGAGTGTGAAAAGGGTTGTTTTACTGATTATTTTTTCGATTACAATACATAACATTTTCCCACTGGGACACTTCTGCTTCGGGAGTGTCCCTATTTGTATTAAGGGAATGGTATTATTGCATAAGAAGTTTATATACACATATTTAGTGGATTCACAAGACGCCTTAAGAGTCGTAAAGTCTTAAGTTAGTGAAATTTCTATGTGAAATAACGAATAAAAGGTTTTAAGGGAATTGTAACTGCATCATAATGCTTTTAAACGGGCAGCAAATATGTAATTAGCTCTTAATATGCCCTGTGATATCACCAAAGAATATAATTAAAATACAACGTGCTAGGTGCATATCTGATAAATAAAATTAAATTTTTTCTAGTTTATATTAAAATCTTTCTACACATTTTACAAACATATTTTATTACAAAAATTTTCAGTTCTATTGATGAAAGTGTGGCCTTTAAAAACTTTCACTTTATTTTTATTATTCTACTTCCACATCATATGGCCGCAAACCATATTTGCATATCTAAATTAGTGACATATCTCTTCGCCTTATTCAAATGATATTTTGCTGTCTCTGCTCTTTACCACCCATTCGCTCATTTCCCATACCTCCACCTAAGTGGCTGGCCAACTTCCTGACCAGCAGTGAGCCACTGCTACATACACACTGCATTTCAATAACCAACATACACATGCACATCTAAATATATACATACATACATACTTATGTACGTACCTCAGCTGCCCTGTCGACAGTTTAAGAACTCATAAAGTAAATGTCCTTTATGAGCGACTGGCATACGCTATGATCATTTCAAACTTCATCCAGCACTCGTACTGGCTATTAGCGAGGCCTATTAATGTTAAATCGCGCAGAGTGAACATGAAAGTACTCACACATACATACATATATATTTTTGCATATTTGTAGAGACATCCGTATCTATAGTCATCTAAATGCATGCTCATATATAAATACTGAAGTACTAAGCATTATGGGTCATGAGTGTAGTTGTCACCAACATAAATTCTAATGTTTTTTTGGCCGTTAAACGGTGTTTTACAGCTAAGGGCTGTTCGGCAGCTTATGGGTTTTATGTAAGTAATGCAAATGTAGTTGCGTATGGAAAGTAAATGCGGTGGCTTCAAAATTACTAACAGTGCTATGGTAGTACTGTTATCCTTACAGGCAGATATATATAAATAGCTTTGCATTTGAATTGTATTGACTTTGAAGGTTTTGAAAGTTTTGAAAACAACTACACGATGGCCAAGCAGCCACGTTTCACAGAGTATCTCAAAATATATAATGGTATGAGGAAAGGGGAAATAGACTCAAAAGTTTGAGAAGTTCTGTGGTATGAGTACATTTCATATGGTTTGAGATTAAGCGTACCAAAAAGCACAGTCTCACACCTCAAGAATAATATATTTTTCTGCCAATACCATAGTATGTGAATAGGCACAGAGAATTTCTCGTATTGCATAAAAGCTCAGGGTTTAAAAAAAGCTCCTTAACAGTAATCTAACTGAACTTTATAAAGCAAAAACTCTGAATAACATCCAATAATAATCGCTTACACATAAACCACAGTGGGCTACTTCATAGGCACGCATTCCTAGATTTTAAAAGCTCTCTGTGCAGTTTATATAGGGCAGGCACAAATAGAAAGCTTTAGCTGACCAACTCTGATATAAATATATGTACTATGAAACTTGAATTTTGCCTTACCATATAAAGCTTCTAAAACCATTTTTGTATTTTCCGCATGGGCTGCACAAGCTAATAGTCAATTTGGTCAACTTTGGCACACGCGTTTGGAAGTTCGTGGGGAATTACTTGCATGCTTTTGTGAGTAAATATACAGTTATTTTACTAAGGTATAGTGTCAAGTAACAGTAAATGTTGAATACAGTAAAATTTTGCTGTTGACTTTTAACGAAGCTTCATTAAATTTATTTGCATAACTTTCTGTTCGTTCAAATAAATTGACCGCAATTTTGTATTACAGTTTTAGTACGTAAACGTGCTTGCCATACAAAAAATAAACCTGCAAATTCGTAATGTTAATAAAAGCGTAGCTGGCAAAAAAAAAAGTTAAATAACAGGTCAAACATTAAAGCCGCTAAAGCTGAATTCAGTTAGTATNTGGTCAACTTTGGCACACGCGTTTGGAAGTTCGTGGGGAATTACTTGCATACTTTTGTGAGTAAATATACGGTTATTTTACTAAGGTAGAGTGTCAAGTAACAGTAAATGTTGAGTACAGTAAAATTTTGCTGTTGACTTTTAACGAAGCTTCATTAAATTTAATTGCATAACTTTCTGTTCGTTCAAATAAATTGACCGCAATTTTGTATTACAGTTTTAGTACATAAATGTGCTTGCTATACAAAAAATAAATCTGCAAATTCGAAATGTTAATAAAAGCGTAGCTGGCAAAAAAAATGTTAAATAACAGGTCAAACATTAAAGCCGCTAAAGCTGAATTCAGTTAGCACCGCTAAAAACTGCAAAGCTCTTGTGCCACGTAGCTTTTTAGCTGGTGTTTTCATAATTTTTCGACAGATGTCCATTGTGGCTTTATCCATTACCGCTAACTTTTTTCGTCGCGTAACAGCAATTATAATTACCAGTTGCCTACATTCTAGCGCCCATTGTTTATATTTCCTTTTCAAACACAAAGAGTATTGCATGCCAATTTTTCATGACAAATATTTATATCCAATATTATGTCCAAACTTTTAATGACCAACAAAAAATTAAAAGTTAATTTCTTTAATAACATCCAAAATAAAAGTAACCAAGAATTTACATTATCATTTTTTAGATGACCAAAAATTTTGGCACGAAATGCATAACCCTTTTTTTATTAAAAAAATAATATTTACAACTTTTACGCTAGCAAAAATGTATGTCCATTTTTGATAAATAGAAGCGTATTTCCAGCTTTTAATTGGCCAAAACTCGTAAGTGTTTTTTTTTTGTTTTAATTGCACATAATTATGTCCAAGTTTTTAATCACGAAAATATATGTCCAGTTTTTAAGTGATCAAAATATTTTTTGCCAAATTTTTAATAAACAATAATATTTTTAGTAACTATGGCGAATTTTTAGCTGCCAAAAAAATTTTGTCCACTTTTGTGTTGGTAAAAAATTTAAATTCAATTTCAAAGTAACCAACAACATGTTCTCATTTTCTGTACCAACAAAAAGTTTAGTACAANAATAATAATATTTTTAGTAACTATGGCGAATTTTTAGCTGCCAAAAAAATGTTGTCCACTTTTGTGTTGGAAAAAAATTTAAATTCAATTTCAAAGTAACCAACAACATGTTCTCATTTTCTGTACCAACAAAAAGTTTAGTACAAAAATGTGTAAATTTTTTATTGAATGTAGATATGTGTTTTTTAATGCAAAAAATTTTATTCAAGTTTTAAGTCATCAAAAACCTATGTCCAGCTTAATTTTTTTTTATGACAATGCCCAATTTTTTTAATGAACAAAAGTTTATATTCTCATTNAAAATGTGTAAATTTTTTATTGAATGTAGATATGTGTTTTTTAATGCAAACAATTTTATTCAAGTTTTAAGTCATCAAGAACCTATGTCCAGCTTATTTTTTTTATGACAATGCCCAATTTTTTTTAATGAACAAAAGTTTATATTCTCATCTATGTTGATATTTTTAACAAAAAAATGTGTAGTCTTGTATGACCAAAATGTATGCCCATTTTTCGATGAACCAAAATACTCCCAGCAAAAATCTGAATCACCCTTTGTCCATTTACGAATGGATTTGACAAATATCTTTTTTATTTATTTATTATAAATTTTTATTATGTTTTCAAACCAGGTAAGATTTATGCCATATGCAGAAAATCCTTCATAGGTAGGTATGTATGAATTTATTGAAATTTCGTAGGCAACAACCTGTTGACACATATTCGCTCTGCACTCAACACACAACTAAAATATAGAGAGGCTATTCAATAGTCATATACATATACATTCATATTTACTTTAATACAGACCATCATTTGCAAGAGTGGTAACGAATATTGCTAGTGAAGAGAAATTAAAGCACGAAGAGAGTGTGCAAGCTAAGAGAATCCCATTAGGCCTTTGACAATCGTCTGCCAATAGGAAAATGTGTGATTAAATGAAAGCGAAAAAATTTTAGTACAACAAAAAATTAATAGCAAAATTTTAAAGAAAATCTTAAATGATTATAAAATTTAGTCAGATAAAGTATTTAATTTTGAGAATGTTTATCTCTCCAATCAAGTTTTCATAAAATTTGTTTGGCAACATTTCGCGATTTTCCTTGCATTTTACGTATTTATCACTAAAATGCCTTTTCGCTGGTAATCTATTTTCAGAAATTTCAAACGCCTCCTGGTTACTGTGTTGGCGCTTGCCTGCTATGTTTTTGTTTTCTTTGCACCGACCTTCTGAATTATTGATTGATTTTTGCTCCATCTTTTTTGGCAGCATGCCAAACCACACCCTATTTTTGCACGGCACAGCCACACAAACCAGGGCAACAGAAAGCAAATGAGTGTGGTAAAATATTTTTCAATGATGTTTAGTTTTTGTTAATAGAGGGTAGTTAATAGGCGTAAACTGAAAAACGGCAACACCAAGACAAGCTGTTGACGTGCAAGTGTGTATACTTTTATGCTAGTATGCAATTATTTTTTTCCCCTTTATTTCTTAATTAGTTACTTTGTAGGCAAGTCTAGTTTAATCCATTGCACTTCAAAAGCTTCAAAAAGCTCATCAACTTTTCCTGGAATAATTCGCTGCTCAGCTTACAAACGTAGCAAAATCCGAGCAATCAAGCATATTAATAAATACATTGCCAAGCAACATTTCTGACTATTTACCTGAGTTGCTGAAAAATGCAAAAATGAATTATGAATTCGCAAACTGTAAGCGGATGACCGGGGTTTGCTGTGCAAATGTTATTGCTTTTTAGTTTTCCAAGAATATGGTCAATAACGTTGCGATTTTATTCAAACACACATTGATGCACGTATGTTGATACGTACATATGTATTAGGGCGCTCCCAAAATTTCAACAACTAATTTCTGTGTAGTATAGGTACCTCTTTATTTCGTTTTACGCAAAAAAAATTCACGAAAATTTCATAATTGTAGCTATATTCTAAGGGGTCGCTACCATGGTTGAAAACCCTTAATTTTTTAATCCCAAAATTTCGAAAAAATCTTGACTTTGACCACCTAAAACTTAGCATATTGCAACTTAATCATACAACAATATAAACACGCTGAATTATAGCTGAAAAAATTTAAATTTTTTCGAATTCGTTCAATTTATTAATTTTTTAATGTAACAATTTTTATAACCTAGTAGCGTCATCTAAAAATTTGTTAAAAATCTTGTAATTTTCGTAGGTGTCTTTATTTTGTACGTAGAACAAAATGATGTTGATATTTTAAGGACCACCCTAATATGTATGCAGGTACGTACATTAGACTGCATCACAAAAAAAAGTTGCAGTTTTTCCGCCGGGACGTCCACGAAAATATTTCGGATAGCTATTAAGATTTAAGCAAGGTGGACCAATTTGAAAATAGCTCCAAAAATGAAGTTTTTTATGAATAAAAATAGTTTCTTAAAGAACTTTTTGATGTGCAAAAAAAGTGATTCTTGTCCCAATTTTTATTTTATTTTTTTCAAATACTAACTCATCTTAATTCAACTGAATGAAGTTCGTTCATCGTACCTTTCTCTTTCATCCTTTGAATGAGATTATTAGCAAAGAAATTAAAAGGGATACCTCACAAGTCTAAATCGGAAGAGTTTGGTCAGGTATTTATTATTTATCTTTGAAAAAAGTTAAAAACAGCATCAAAAATCTCATTATTACGATTCTGTTCAAAATTTTTTATTTTTATTTTTAATAGTTTTATGTAAATTTTTTAAACTTAAATTGTTTTGTCATTTGAGGGGATTTTTTCAAAAGAAAAAACATCTTTATGAAACTATTTTTATTCATAAGCAACTCAATTTTTGGAGGTATTTTCAAATCGGTTCAGCTCGCTTAAGTCTTAATATTTTTCCGAAAGATTTTGGTGGACGTCTTAAAATATAATAGATTTTATAATTCCAATGGAAAAACATTACCTTTTTTTTTGTATGGGGAGTGATGCAGTCTAATTTACATATATGAAAACATATTACACGCTAAATTGAACAAACTCAATAACAATTTTGCATGCGTTAGTTGCGCGCTATTGAGCGCATTTAGTTATGACTTGGAAAAATGTAAATCCTAGTACAGCATGAAAGCTGGAAAGTATTGGAGATGTTCGATGTAATTTGACCATATGCCAAATTTTTCAAATCGGAGCTAAACTTGAGAAGCAAAGAAATCTAATATCTGTATATGTACTCGCAGGTTAAACAGAAAAGTTAATGTCTTAGGCGAAATCGGTTCCAGTGGGATTTGCTACTGGACATAGATATGACCAAGTACCTTACGAATATGATTAAAATTAAGACAGTGACTACAATTGCGATTATAACCGCGGCTATGATTACGATTAGGACTAAGATTATGAGATTACGATTCAATTTGGACAACCATTGCGGAGATGATCGCGGCTACGTTACCGATACTGTTACGGTTATGATTACCGTTATGGTTACGAATATGAGTAACGGTTAAGATTATGCTCACGAGACCCATTGTGCATACGAATGCGATTATGATGACGATACCGACTACCATTGCGATATTATTTCTAAGGCTTATTCTAATCACGCTTTTTGCCACGCTATGCGGCTATGCGAAGGGCGTGAAAGATCTGTACACTAGAAAAACACTTTATAATTCGTTTAGTCAGATCAAAATTAGAATATCTACGGTTCGTTTGTTTGGAACCCAATTTATTCCATACACTCCAACAGAATTGAAAGAGTGCAACAAAGTTTCCTACAATTTGTCCTTCTAACTCTAAATTTCGCAGGGCCTCTCCCATCTTATAATGCTAGATGTATGCTTATAAATCTAAAGTCCGTCGCGTCTCGTCACACTATTCATTCTATAATGTTCCTTTATGATATTGTTTGTGGCCTAGTTAATTGTGCTGTTCTACTAAGCAGGTAAGCGTCAATGTTCCGTATAGAATATTACGTTTCCTAATTCCTCCCCACATTAAACCTGAAAAATATAATTACTGTAACATTTCCCCTATCACAAGGGCACTAAATGAGCTAAGTAAAATTTATAGAGTTCTTTGTTTGGATTTCGCTTTGTCCAGATATATTTTTTTTGGCGAAGAATGGAGCTCATTACTTTTAGAGTTTGATTCACATTTTAATTGTTTTAAGATTAACGATAGTATTTGCAATTAATGTTGGATTTCCACTTGGCACTAAATGGCAAAAATTGTAATGACAAACTTGGGTACTACATTTTTGTTTTCATTACGTTAAAAAATATTTATAAAATTCATTTCCATTTGGTATTTTTAAATGCCTCCAATTTTTTGTAATTTAATGCCTAGTGGAAATTCGGCATAAGTTTTGATCTAGTCTATATGGTGTTTGAAAACCAAGACTTAAATAAATGAAATTAAATATAGTACTACGAATACAAGTTCAATTGCGATTAAGATCATAAATACGATTACTTTTGCTTTTATGATTGCGGTTAAAATGTTTGTCTACAAATGAATAAATAATTTTAGTCGCTGGGTACTACAATCTGTTTAGTCGAGCATTCATGCTTAACCTCTACATGGCCGTCAGCTTGAAATAACGACAAGTAAGTTAAGGCAAAAAAAAAAAAATGTCTAAATTCGTGAAACTAATACCAGTAGTTGAAAATAATGCATGTATATATTTGCACACACACATCTCACATCCAGCTAACAATAAAATTTCCCTTTTCAAAGTGCACTTGCTATTCATATTCTAAATGTACTTGATTGGCTGAAAAATGGAAATAAATTAGAAAAGTCATGTTGCATTTTCTCAAAGAAAAAAAAACAGCAAAGTTATGCATTTGAATCAAATGGCAGGTAGCTGCCAAGGTACGCATGCACGCCTGAATGAAAAGTTAAGTGGCTCACTGAGTGGTCGCTTTGCACTCATGGCATGATATCATTCTCTTATGCGCTCATTCACCTAGTCGCTTAGTTGCACAGTTCGAATGTATACAGAAAGTCATTGCCCGAAATGCAAAAGTTTCATGCAAATCAAAGTGATTTGGCGTAAGTAATCGTTTTGTGAAATTAATGTGCGTAAAAATGGTAATATTGAATACAGTAGTTGTTAGTGAATGAGCGTTTGGCTAGAGAGCAATGAACTGTGTTGGATTGGATTTTCGAAAGTCATGTTAAAATATGGAATATTTTGTATGTTTAGAAAAAAAAAAGAAAATTCAAATCAGTTTCTATGAAAAAACATATTTTATGGTTTATTAAATACAAAATCCTTTTTTTAATTCACCCCAAATAGCGTTGAAATTGAAAACTATATTTTTCTGGAAAGTCCGGCCCTCTGTAAACTTCCGGTGCCAGAGGAAACACTCTGCGACCACCCTCTCGACGGGCCTGTGCAACAAAATGATACATGAAGAATGAAGAATGCACAATGCCGAAACCGGTTTTTCTCCAAACTACATACATTTGAGAAGGGATGTTGCATAATCGTTCCAAAACATTTAATAGTTTCGTGATAATTGCAAATGTTGCAGGGTTGTTTCCTAAATTTTTGGGCAAATTATTTTGAGTTTTTTTTTTTGTATATTATCGCGACATTCTTGAATTATCCTGTCTTTTCGGGACTTTTTCTAATTTTTTTAATAACTTTATGAACACTTCGAGACTTTTATGGATCTTTTTGTATTTTTATGAGCTCTTTTTAAACTTTTCTAATTTTCCATTTCTTAAAAAGTTTTTCATAGTCTTTTCTGTACATTTCGAAAACAATTTGCATAAATCGGTTTTTTCGGGTAATTTCGGAACCATTTGGAAAATTTTTGTGACTTCATTCATTCGTTTTGAAATTGCATACAAAATATTATTCCAGCGTCAGGAATCTACACACCTTTTTACTCGAGAAATATCAGCGCTTTTTTATTTTCGAATTATTTTCGATACCTTTCTGGACTTTCTATCGGTTTTTCGGGATTCCTTTGTTACGTTTTCGGCACTTTTTCTGGACTTATCACAATTGTTCTGTGACTTTTCCAAATTTTCCATATATTTTCAGGACTTTTTTCGGAATATTTGTTTTGGATTTCTGTCGTGATCTTACGGGGCTTTGTCTGAATTGTTGTTTTTTAATTTTTTGTGGCTTTTCGGGATTTTTTCTACTATTTCTGGATACTTCGTGGATTTATTGGTTTTGTGTTTTTTTGTCGTATGTTTACATATTTTTCGAAAAATTTTTGGTTTAGCTGTACATTTAAACCTTAGCTTAACTTTAAGCAAAGGCTCTAAACAAAACTACTGACTTATTTTCATCAAAGAAAAGTTTGATATTTTTTCCTAAAATCTGTTAGCAAAGGAGTGTAGGCTTTTTCGAAATATCGATCTATAAGTCCACAGCCAACGTAGTTTTTATTTGTTCTAATTGTAAACTTATGGTCTCTAAAATGCTTTAATTAAGCCGAGCCAGACTAAAGGTGAACTGATTTCTTCAAATTGGTCAATGGAAAGTTGAGAATACATTCTAGACAAGTTTGACCAGCAGCTAAGAAAGTACAGGTGGCTTTATCTCGCTGTTATGATAAAACAAGTAAGAAAGTCTAAGTTCGGGCGGAGCCGAACATTAAATACCCAGCGCAAGTATTAAATATATGTTTTCCACCTCTCCGAAAACTACCGCCATCCTTCTTACGTTAAAAAGAAGTTTCGTTAAGATATATAAATTTTTACTCGAGTTATCGTGTGCACAGAGGGACGGGCGGACGGATCTTTTTATTCTGATCATTTATGTATACCTTTGTCTATATCTATCTCGATTTATTTTGCCTGTCACAAACAACCGTTATGTGAACAAAGTTATAATACCCTTGTGCACAAGTGCTTTCGGGTATACAAATTATCTACCATCGGCAGAAACCATCCAACAAAACTGTAGCTTACATAAACCATCCCTGACTATTCATTTCCATTTTCTTGATGGTCTTCCACTTTTTCTGCTGTCGAGGAAAGCTACTGAAATAAAGGGAAGACCTTATAAGCTCAAAGAGGCTGCAAAAGTGACAGCAATTTTCCACAGATTTCAACTTGAGAGCGTTCATAAATGTGGAAGCATTAGAACATACAACCAAGCTGAACAAAACATTTATTCCACACTTTAAAAAACAAGAAGCAATCGTAAGCTACACCCAGGTAAATACCTACAAAATACTTTGTAAGAAAGAAAAAAAAAATCAATAATTTACAGTAAAATAAAATGCTTAACATCCCAGCCCCTAGCAAAACGAGCTGTGAGCTGGCGGCTTACCACATTCTCTCGGCATACCTACTAAGCCAACATTTAAAGTTGCTAATTAAAGTTGAAGCATTTTTAATTAAGACAACAGCAAACAATAAGTGGAAAAGGAAAATATGCTGCTATTGTTGCGTATTTTTATTTTTTATTTATTTATTTTTTGTTGGAACACCTGGTTTTACTTTGATTGTTGTTGGCTTTACATGAAGCACCCACACTAAATAAGTATATCGTAGATACAATGTTGCTGTGTTTATTGTAAATATTCTCTATACTATTGTTATTGCATTTGTTTCTCTTAC
>NW_016169318.1:0-15208 GCF_001687245.7 Rhagoletis zephyria
CCAACTAGTTCACGTTCTATCCTTTTTCAATGTTAGCTACTGGTATTTATATCATTGCGATGTCCTACGAAATGTTAATTGTCAGGCTTTGCATCAGCATCTACTAGTAGACCATGGCATNCTAGCATTCCACCAGTTTGCGTTTCAGCCCAACTAGTTCACGTTCTATCCTTTTTCAATGTTAGCTACTGGTATTTATATCATTGCGATGTCCTACGAGATGTTAATTGTCAGGCTTTGCATCAGCATCTACTAGTAGACCATGGCATCATACCAGTTGATGAGATAGTTTACCAATTCATCCCCCGGGAAAAGCATAAGTGTGCCTTTTTGCTCGCGGCGCGCCGACAGTCGCAATGGCCGACAGAGAAGAGCACTCGTGGGGTTGGCCTGAGGTCCTAGATTTACTTATTTATTTTTTAATTTTGGTTTATTTATTTTTTAATTTTGGTTTATTTAGGGTTTTTATTTCAATTTTTAAATTCAATTTAAAAAACATATTTTTTCATAGCAAAAGCATTTCTTCCCATATGTATCTATGTTTTTTCTGCAACGCAGTTAGATTTTCAAATTTGTTATTTATATTTAAATTTAAATAATTATTTTACTTACATTGATTGATTTGTTTTGAAAAATTTTAACCACCTCCAAGCGGCCTCGAACCTGCGATCTCAGAACCAGATCCAGTAGTCTTCACGTGACGCCACAGCCGACATTTGTAAGAAAAGCAATTAATTTCGGTTTATTTTTTGGCTTTGGAAATTCAGAGGCAGATGTCGCTGAACGCTTGAGTTCTTCGAAATTGTCGAACAGAATGTCGAGAACTAGAATTTTTTCTAACTGGTTTGGCTTTTCACTGCAGGGAGTACACACAGTATTGCCGCCGCCGGAAAATAAGATTTATCAAAATTGTTAAAAAAGTTTAAAAAAAAAAAAAAATAATCAACTTATTTAATTAATTTGGGCTTTTCTTACCAAACTTGGTAAATTGGTTATAGAAATAAATAATAAGCATAAAACGAGTTTGCTATCATGTTATCCATAATGTGCATTTTGATCTTGTCACGCAAATAAAGGGACCTAAAGCTCATAGCAGAAGAAAACCCGGAGGTTTGAAAATGCGACGACCGCGGATCGGAAGTTGCGCAGAGCAACATTTCCTGGAACTTTATACGGGATCCTAAAATAAAATTGAAAAATTGATTGAAATGGTAACTCATAGTCATAATTTTTTAAGAAAATTATCCTTTTTGAATATTTTAATCAAAAAATTTTGCAAAACGAAGAAAAATTTAACATGTTAACATGCATGAAAAATTTAGTCAACATTGCTTAAATTTAAGCAAAACGGCAACGCTGATTACACGTACCTTGTATATCGTAGGTAGAAAGGCGTTAAAAAAACCCAATTTCATTCAACACATATTTCTTTCAAGCGTTTATACCTGTGTCGTTATAGCGCACCCGCTGAAACCGTATTCAAAAGTATGTGTTACTTTTATTCGATATTTCTTTGATAACTAATTTGCTCGGTGGACCTAAATGGGAGCGAACCAAAATTCTAATGACATGAATGCAAATTTAAACCGGGCTGAATTAAGATAACCAGCCTTTTTTCACTTCAGACGTACTGATTTTATCAGTACAGTACTGATTTTTTAACTCTCGTACTGATTTTGTTCATTTCCTCAATCAGTACGCTAATGTCCTGATTTTTCAAACTTTGTTCTGATTTGTACTGAATTTTCAATTCTGAGCATATAAATTTGTAATAGGTTTCTTACCACAGAGCTTTGTACTGGGTAACTCGGTGCTTGGTAATTTTTCCCCATGTATTTATTTGTGTAATACTATTTTACACAAACAAAATACTTTAGGATTTTACATGTCTCTTCTAGTGGCTCGCCCAAGGGGGGCTGGGGTGGGCATACTTAGGCTATTTCTAGGGGGTACCTGGCGGCAGGTATAAAACGCCCCCCTAATGCAGGGTGTCATGCGTCACCGTGCCTATTGGATGGTTTGCAGTCAGGGGGGCTCTTCCGACTGTATTTTAACAGCGCCTCCCGGATACCTTTCCGCCTCCGGGAGTAACGGTGGACTTACCACAGCACGGGGCTCTGCTGTGGCCGACCGTTCTTTCCCCCTTCCTTTATACACAGTCGCCGAATGGTTTCGGCTCAGTAGGCGACCAAAGAACCAGAATATGAATACAAACAACAAAGAAGCCCCGGATCCCTGCACGGGTAAAAATGCCGCCGACGGACACGGCGTTATAAATAGTCAAGATAGATCTTCAGTAGCCANTGGTAATTTTTCCCCATGTATTTATTTGTGTAATACTATTTTACACAAACAAAATACTTTAGGATTTTACATGTCTCTTCTAGTGGCTCGCCCAAGGGGGGCTGGGGTGGGCATACTTAGGCTATTTCTAGGGGGTACCTGGCGGCAGGTATAAAACGCCCCCCTAATGCAGGGTGTCATGCGTCACCGTGCCTATTGGATGGTTTGCAGTCAGGGGGGCTCTTCCGACTGTATTTTAACAGCGCCTCCCGGATACCTTTCCGCCTCCGGGAGTAACGGTGGACTTACCACAGCACGGGGCTCTGCTGTGGCCGACCGTTCTTTCCCCCTTCCTTTATACACAGTCGCCGAATGGTTTCGGCTCAGTAGGCGACCAAAGAACCAGAATATGAATACAAACAACAAAGAAGCCCCGGATCCCTGCACGGGTAAAAATGCCGCCGACGGACACGGCGTTATAAATAGTCAAGATAGATCTTCAGTAGCCACTGGATCGGTCCCGAAGAAGCCTTCACGGCCATTTAAACCAGTGATTGAGCCCTGTGTTGGTAGCTGCAAACCCTCGGAGGGTAGCGAGCGACTGGCGACTGGGATGTTAACGGAGCCTACACGGCCGATGGATCTCTCGTGCCAGGCGTCCTCATCAAGAGCGGCAATGAGCACACCCCTTGAGGGCAGCTCTAAAGCAGCTCCGGTTACTGGCACCTGGGAGCCCTGCGCGGGCAATAGGAATGCCAACCACAAACCTCCTGTGGGGTCGCAGTTGGCGAAGCATTACCCTCGTCGCAGTGGTTCAGGGACAATTAAACGGGTACGCCCAGTAGTGAGAGCGAAGCGGGTCAGAATAGCCGCTTCCAGGCTGCTGAAGAAATTCGGGGACAATCAAGTTCCCGAGAATATGAGGGATGTGGTTGAGAGGGCAAAGGGCATTCTCTCTGAAAGCCGGGAACGGACTCAGGAGAAGGGTGTCCTAAATAACCCTGAACCAACTCCCTCAGGTTCCAGGGAACTGGCCCCCAAAAGGCAGCTATCGGCAGATGATGCCGACGGCCCATCGAAGAGGACCAAAACCTCGAGCAAAAACAGCCCGCCAAACCCCTCACGGGTCCCTCGTGCTTTCAATGATGTGGCCAAATACCATTCGGTTCTGACTGTAATGGACAGGGGGCACCCAGCGGGAAACCTGACAGCCGAGAATTGGAGGACTGTCCTTGTAGGTCTCTGCCGTGTGTAAAAGGAAATTCTTCAAAGGAATCCTGGCCCTGCTCCTGTCATTCGCGACGCTGGCTTATACCAAGGCCGTATTAAATCGGTATCGTGCGCCGACGAAAGGTCGGCTCGGCTCTATAAGGAGGCCATATCTGCGCTCGGGGAGCTGTGGCCCGGCGCTGACTTAGTGGCAGTGCATAGGGATGAAATCCCTTGCAGGCTGCGAGCCAGGGCATGGGTCCCGGAGGAACCCGCTAATCCGCAGGGAATTTTGGAGATTATCCAGATCTCCAACGACACACTACCAGCCCTCGATTGGAGAGTAGTGAAGGTCAGTGAGGTTAGGGAGCAACAACGTTATATTACCCTGGTAATTAACGAGGAATCTCTCNTAGGGAACAACAACGTTATATTACCCTGGTAATTAACGAGGAATCTCTCCCGATCCTCGCTGACTGCAATGGAGTCATTAGCTACGGCTTTTACTCGATCACTCTCAAAACCCAGAAAGGGAATGAGGGTAAAATTCCTGAGCCGGGAAGTACCGCGAGTGAACCCGATAATCTGCCACATGAAGAAGGTCTTATTTCGAGTAGGGCAGAAAACGCCTCGAGCGGTCCTGCCCCTAGCCAAGAAGTCCAGGAGGTCCCCGTGGTCCCTCGTCTGGCGGAAGAATCAGACTCGGCATCAGAATCGGAAAGCGATACGCAATCCGCTGCTGGAGACGGGGCTGATTTCAGCCAATGGACGAGGAATTTCGAGAACCTGTTCCTGGCATCGGAAACGGAGGACGCCGATGATACTGTTGTAGAGGTGTCCAAAGGGACCGTGCCAGGAGCTATGGATGGCGACAACTCCTTAGNGCCAATGGACGAGGGATTTCGAGAACCTGTTCCTGGCATCGGAAACGGAGGACGCCGATGATACTGTTGTAGAGGTGTCCAAAGGGACCGTGCCAGGAGCTATGGATGGCGACAACTCCTTAGAGGCTGTGGATGAAGGTCCTACAGATTAACCTTCACCACTCCAAAGCAGCCTCCGCAGCTCTGCTCCTGCACCTTAGTGACAAAGGGGAGGAGTTAATTTTTGTCCAAGAGCCCTGGGTCGTAAAAAACAGGGTCTGCGGACTCAACTCTGATGCTTACCAAATTGTGTCGGCCCCAGTGGCAGGTAAAATCAGAGCATGTATATTAATCAAGAAAACTATTTCTTATAATTTACTCACTCATTTTAGCGATGAAGACACGGTGAGCATCAATGTGGAGGGAAAATCCACCAAACTCTGGCTGGTCTCAACCTATATGGCTCACGATCGCCAAGATTGCGCCCCTGCTCGGTTAATGGACGTGGTGAAAGAGGCCAATTTAAGGAAGTTTCCCGTCGTGGTAGGAGCCGATGCAAACGCGCACCACTCGTTATGGGGTTCTACCGATATCAACCCAAGAGGTGAGTTATTACTTGACTTCATATTATCTTATGATCTAGCTATTTGTAATATTGGTAGTAGACCCACCTTTGTTACCTCAAACAGGGAGGAGGTACTAGATATTACCTTAACGTCCAATTTTTTCTTGGAGAGTATTAGGGAATGGCATGTACTAAACGACCAATCATTGTCTGACCATATGTACCTTTCATTCGAAATCTCTTTGGAATCTCCGGCTCCGATTTTGTATAGAAACAAGAGACGTACCGACTGGACTGTGTTTAGGACGGTACTATCGGAGTCTCTGCTCAACGACGCTTCTCTCGGTAGGCTCGGCTTACTGTTACCATCTGATGAAGCGGAGCCTCTATTCGCAAACCCTGCTTCTCTCGGTGAGTTAAGCTCATCGGAACAAATTGAAGAAGCCGTAGATTGCATCACCAATGCCTGTAATACGGCCTTCTCTGCGTCCTGTCCAATTGTACTTCCGAGAGGAAAGAGGAAGCCACACTGGTGGACTAAGGAAATTGCCTCTTTAAGGAAGGAAAGCAGGAAACTCTTCAACGCTGCAAAGCGTAATGGTTCTTGGCCTGCTTACAAAGCAGCCTTAAAGAAATTTAAGAATGCCACCAGGAAAGCCCAAAGGGACTCCTGGAAGGATTATTGTGATAGCATAGAGGGACAATCGGAGGGTAATCGCTTGCGCAAAGTGCTTGCCAAAAATCCGACGAACCCAATGTTTATTCAGAAGGCGAATGGCGACTGGACATCATCCCAAGAGGAGATGCTTGAGGTTCTAAGTCAAATTGTCCGAGGTTATACCTTGCCTACTACCTACTATAGCCCATTAGACAACACGCTGGTGGCGCTGGAGTAGAGTTACTTATAAAAGTCATATTTATTAACCAATTTCGTTTAAATTCGCATAGTGAGCTATCTGTATGATGAAAAATTCGTTTCCTAAAAATGACCCCGCTATATTTTATAAAATCTGATTGAAATTCATAATGCGTATTCATTTCATGACAAGCAGTGGTTTTGCAGAAAAGGGGCCTAATGGATTGCGCTGCCGCCGAAATATATAGAAACCCACACGGGGTTTGATCTGCTTTGGCCCTATATTTATCTTGGACGAATTTACTTTTCATATGGCTAAATGGAGGATTCGTTTAAGTATGCATGTAAAGACGGCAACATTGTGTAAGCGCACCTTTGGCTGACGCCCTCATACACCTTAAATGTGATCTTGCACCTACCTCCGATTGACGAAATTGCTCGGGGCGGCCGTTAGTACAGCAGTAAGACTCAAAGAAACCAGTTCATAAATATTAAGGAAAATTTTAAAAGTGGAAAATTGACAAGGATTCGACCACATCCGTAAAAAAGAGCAAACGGTAGGTATATCAATGGCTTCATTTGAACGATATTTAAGAGATCACACGACTCATTTAGTCAATGTACGGGAAAACTTTTCATCCTGTGGGGGGGAAACAGGATTCTTGGCCCTCTTATAACTGAAAACGCTCATCTGTGCTCTTTAGTTTCCTTATAAGGACTTTTATTGGCTTACATGGTACATCGGACCAATGTTGAAGTTGCAAGATCATAGAAGAATATTACGCACGCTTTGCAGAGATACCACTGGTGGAAATAAGACCATCGGTAAAACTCATGACATCGAAAGGGATTAGTATTCCATATTGTATCACAGCGCTACTGCTCTTGGCCTATGTATGAGGAGGATTCTGGTCTTTATTCGTTTCAATTTAAACTAAAAATGTTTACTTTACAGACCGCTTTTGCTTTTTAACGCTATTTTCGTATTGGCTAACGCAAAAGGTCTTATTAGGCGCCGCGAAGCAAGCGGGCATTGGCTAGTACATACATATGTATGGGGACTAAACCAGGAATATTCATCTGAAAATGCTAATGCCCTACTCATTTATTAAATGAAATACCAAATAATGATTTTTATGAGTATTATATTCTCATTTATACATATCGTCACCTGAATTGCAAAATAACTTAACAATCGTCACTTAACATCGTCACTGAAATGCAAAAAGTCGTAACTTATAAAAATGGATTTCATCGAATTACAACTCCCCACAACATTTTATGAAAAAAATAAATAAATAAAAAGTAAGTCACGCCTTTTTCTATTTCAGTGAAGTTACGATATGTAACATAGTTACTTAGCCGAATTACTTAGTAATTACTTGTATGTAAGAATACAAAGACAAATTATTTATCAGAAGCATTGCCCCTTACACATTGAAAGAAAAGTAAAAAAAGCTCTCAAAAAAGCAAAATCGCTACAGCGTAAAAGCGTTTGAAAAACCGCATAAATTCAAATCCGCACAAAAAGAACCGCATAAAAAGAGACCTAAGTGTACAAGTTGAAATTTTATATGAAATTTTTGAACATCAAAAAAATTATACCTACATAGATATGTATGCACATATGTGCCTACCTACTAGATAAAACTGGTCAAAATAGCACGCATCTATTCTTCTGTGCTTGAGAATATATACATAAATAAATCCATACACATGTGTATATATGTATGTATATACATACCTGCATGTGTGCATACAATCCTCGAATTCGAAATTCTTAGTCGAAGCAATTTTTATCACATACATTTTTGCTGACCAAACAACCCGTTTGCCTGTCTAATCTGCTTGCCTCATTTGACTCGCTCGACTGCTGCTGCAAATGAGTTCTACGCTCGCAACGACGCCCTCGCGAGGGCAGAGTTAATGACCCTGCAAGAACAGTGACCATCATTTGACAAATCATTTGACTGGCAAGGCTGATAGAGATTTCTGTCACTGGCTACCTACAAGTTTCTATCACATTCTAAAGGGCAGTGTGAAAAATCTGATGTAAACATTTGTGTACATATGATCTTCCGTCTTCTTCCAACTTATGGCCTTATATATTGGTCTCTTTTTAACCAACGCAAAATTTGCAAATGTGTTAGTAAGATAAATGAGAATGTGTTAGTTTCCATCACACAATTCTTGTAGGGGAGGGCCTCGTTTGCTGGCCGCTCTACTCTTGCGCTGCCCTCGTTTGCTTACTCGCTCGCTGGCTGCTCACTTAACGAGTGCTCGTTTGCAAACAGCCTCGTCTGTTGCTCGTGAGTTGCGCAAACTCGGAGCAAACTAACGAGCGAGCGAGGGGCTAAAATGAGGCAAATCCGAACCCTGATCGTTAGTTTAATTTGCCCTTTATGGCAGTTTTCATCTGCGTACACATTAGATTTAAGAAAATTGTATATGTACCTCTAGTCCGTAAGATAACCATGCCATAGACTGAATAAATCGAAATTGAAATTGAAATTGAAAATATTTTCTTAAAAACACTTGGGGTATTCACAACGGTGTCGAAAGTGTCGTATTGTTGTATGTCGTAAACATTAAAAGCTTAAATATATGTTTAGAGGACTTGAACCACAAACAACTATGTTCTAACAATGGAAAAATTCATAATATGGCTTTTGTGCTAAGCAGCCTCCGCAGCTCTGCTCCTGCACCTTAGTGACAAAGGGGAGGAGTTAATTTTTGTCCAAGAGCCCTGGGTCGTAAAAAACAGGGTCTGCGGACTCAACTCTGATGCTTACCAAATTGTGTCGGCCCCAGTGGCAGGTAAAATCAGAGCATGTATATTAATCAAGAAAACTATTTCTTATAATTTACTCACTCATTTTAGCGATGAAGACACGGTGAGCATCAATGTGGAGGGAAAATCCACCAAACTCTGGCTGGTCTCAACCTATATGGCTCACGATCGCCAAGATTGCCCCCCTGCTCGGTTACTGGACGTGGTGAAAGAGGCCAATTTAAGGAAGTTTCCCGTCGTGGTAGGAGCCGATGCAAACGCGCACCACTCGTTATGGGGTTCTACCGATATCAACCCAAGAGGTGAGTTATTACTTGACTTCATATTATCTTATGATCTAGCTATTTGTAATATTGGTAGTAGACCCACCTTTGTTACCTCAAACAGGGAGGAGGTACTAGATATTACCTTAACGTCCAATTTTTTCTTGGAGAGTATTAGGGAATGGCATGTACTAAACGACCACTCATTCTCTGACCATATGTACCTATCATTCGAAATCTCTTTGGAATCTCCGGCTCCGATTTTGTATAGAAACAAGAGACGTACCGACTGGACTGTGTTTAGGACGGTACTATCGGAGTCTCTGCTCAACGACGCTTCTCTCGGTAGGCTCGGCTTACTGTTACCATCTGATGAAGCGGAGCCTCTATTCGCAAACCCTGCTTCTCTCGGTGAGTTAAGCTCATCGGAACAAATTGAAGAAGCCGTAGATTGCATCACCAATGCCTGTAATACGGCCTTCTCTGCGTCCTGTCCAATTGTACTTCCGAGAGGAAAGAGGAAGCCACACTGGTGGACTAAGGAAATTGCCTCTTTAAGGAAGGAAAGCAGGAAACTCTTCAACGCTGCAAAGCGTAATGGTTCTTGGCCTGCTTACAAAGCAGCCTTAAAGAAATTTAAGAATGCCACCAGGAAAGCCCAAAGGGACTCCTGGAAAGATTATTGTAATAGCATAGAGGGACAATCGGAGGGTAATCGCTTGCGCAAAGTGCTTGCCAAAAATCCGACGAACCCAATGTTTATTCAGAAGGCGAATGGCGACTGGACATCATCCCAAGAGGAGATGCTTGAGGTTCTAATGAGCGCCCACTTTCCAGGGTGTACTGAGGAGCCTGGCGTCGCTCGCACAATTTCTGGACCCTCCTTAGAATGCATAGATTTTATTGATGTAGAAAGGGTAGATTGGGCCATAAGGTCCTTCCAGCCCTACAAATCTCCAGGCATTGACGGCATCTTCCCTTCCGAACTTCGGGCAACGTCTGACATTCTATGTCCGATGCTTGTTTCAATCTATAAGGCTTGTCTCAGACTTAGCTTCATACCCAAGGGATGGACACTGGCGAAGGTTGTGTTCATTCCCAAGGGCGGCAGACCATCCCACGTGAATCCAAGCGACTTTCGACCGATTAGCCTTACATATTTCTTCCTGAAGGTTCTGGAAAGACTACTGAACGTGAAGATCCGACCAGAAATTGATTTAAGTAAATTATCTAGCTGTCAGCATGCCTATTGGAAAGGCAGGTCTGTAGACACACCTTTGCATGGTATTGTCAGCACCTTTGAAAAGGCATTAGAGCTTAAGGAATATGCATTAGGCGTATTCCTTGACATCGAGGGTGCCTTCAATAATGTTCTCCCAGAAGCTGTTCTCCGCGCCCTAACTAACCTCGGCCTGGAGTACCCTCTGGTAGAATTTGTTCATGGCCTTCTAGGCACCAGAACTATATACTCGGAGATGGGAGAGGTATCGGTAACAAGGTATGCAAACCGCGGCACCCCGCAAGGGGGTGTCCTCTCCCCACTCCTGTGGAATCTAACGGTGAATACTCTGATGTCGCAGCTACAGAGCACGGGCTGTCAGGTAGTTGCCTACGCTGATGATCTGGCCCTGACGGCGGTAGGTAAGCACCCCCAAGTTCTATGTGATCTGGTCCAAGGCGCCTTACGCGTTGTGGAAACCTGGTCCAAGGAATCTGGCCTTGGTGTCAATCCAGGGAAAACAGTCATGGTTCTTTTCACAAAGAAAATTAAAACCGTCCATGTGCAACTTCCTTCCCTGAGTGGTGTTACCCTGGCCCTCTCGAAGGAAGTTAGGTACCTGGGCGTTGTATTGGACAGAAAGCTAACTTGGCGGCGCAATGTTGAAGAGCGTTGCAAGAAGGCTATAACTGCCCTGTATGCCTGTAAATCAGCAATAGGAAAAAAGTGGGGCTTAAAGCCGCACATCGTGAACTGGATGTACACAGCAGTGGTGCGTCCCATTCTATTCTATGGCATCACGGTCTGGTGGCCATCCGTGGACAAACTTATAATCAAAAGCAGATTAACAAAGGTTCAAAGGGTGGCGTGCATTATGATCACGGGGGCGTTGCCCTCAACGCCGACTAAAGCCCTAGAGACTTTGCTCCATTTTCTACCTGTGGACCTATATGGCAAACTGCAGGCAAGTTGTAATGCTGCTAGATTAAACGCGCTGATCAAGTGGAGTGATACAAGATTTGGACACTCTAGAATTTTGGAACATCTTCCAGGAAACTTCAGGCGCCGTGACTACACAGTCCCGCATACTGGACTAAAGAATGACTTCCAAACAAGGATCCCCTCAAGAGGTGAGTGGGAGGAGGATTCAATCCTGATCTCTTATTCTGATTCAGCAGCCATCTACACCGATGGCTCCAAGCTAGATCTGAAGGTAGAAAGTGGGATATATTCGCAGGAACTCTCACTTAGCCTCAGTTTCCGTCTGCCAGATTACTGTAGCGTGTTTCAGGCTGAACTAACAGCAATCTACGAAGCTGCTAGATGGCTGATCAATTCTCCTACTAATCTGCATGCAGTAACTATTTTTTCTGATAGCCAGGCAGCTATCAAAGCACTTAATTGTGACAAATCCTCATCGAATATTGTCATGGAATGTAGACGTATTCTAAATGAGCTGGCAAGGAGCCACTTTACTCGAGTTGTATGGGTACCAGGTCATAGGGACATACTGGGCAACTGTGTTGCAGACCCTACTGCCTGCGATCAGTACCGCTCGTAATGCGGGTATTCCGCTATCATCCTGTAAACTTTGGCTGCAGAATAACTTTATCGAACGGGCAAATGTAAGATGGTCCGCAGAGCCCACGTGCAGGATAGCGAGGCACATCTGGCCTAGGTTAGATAAGCGTAGATCTCGCCCTCTCTTTCGTTTTGAGCGACCAATGCTCCGCCATGTTATCGGAGTTCTCACCGGGCACTGCCTTANCCACATATTCTGCCTTATTTTGAGTTTCGCCCGAAAAAAATTCCCCCGAAAATTTTTATTCCGCCCATAGTAAATACATGGAAACCAAAAGTGAAAGTGGTTCGGGTAAAATGAAACTCATGATCAGTGTTGCCGTTTTAGCCCTTTGGTGGCTAGATTTAGCTACCACATACTTTTTTTGGCCACATAAATTTAAAATTGGCCCTAGCCCTTTTTAGAATTTATTCATACTTGGTATGAAAAAGTTGTATATGTTTAATTTGTTTTTTTTTTTTGCATTTATGTAAGAGATGGATTTTTAAACTAAGAAAGTCTGATATATATACATAAATGTATTGTATGTTCCTTACGCTTTTATACATACATACTGTAAAAGTGTTGGGGCTGTTAGCTTATCTGTTAACGATTTAACTATAGTTTAAAATAAATTTGTTTGTAAATTTGTTAAATGACCCATCAAGTCAATTTACCGTGTATGTTCTTGTGGTGTGATTATACCAGCCTGCTGGTGTCGTTAGTGGTGAAAATAGTTCAATTTTCTAAGTAAAAAGTATTTTGGCGGAAATTTCTTACACTATATGAGTCAAATCTGTATTTGTGGAAGATTACGTTCACGATATTGCAGTTGTTAATTACAAAAAAAAAAAAGCTTTTTTTCCAAAGTTCATTGTTTTTATATACCATTACTCATTGAAAATGTTTACGTGTATACTTATATATGTATATGTAAGTAAAAAATTTCAGCTACCATTTTTAGCCACAAGTACTTTTTTTAGCTCTTTTTTAGCCCCACTAAAAATTATGTCTGGCTGAACTGGACTCGGCCAGTATCTACGATTTTGTGCGCTTTATCAGGGCTACAAATTGGTTCAATTTCTGAGGTAGGAGGAGGGACGTATGAGTCTCAAATATGGTATCACAATGGGCCCATGGAGGCCTAAGCGTGCCCTTTCCTGCGCGGATGAGGGCAGCCAGGATAACCTAACCTAACCTAACCTACATAAGGTTGGCACTTCCTGTAACAAGTAATTCTTAAGCAAAAAATAAAACCGACTTCAATCTATAAATATAAAAATTAACTGATTTTCGCATGACCGCGATGCCTGACCAAACGGCTGAACCGATTTCAATTCTGTAAAAAGTACTTTCTTGGACCTTCTGTGTGGAAGGTTTTTCGATAAAAAAATATTCAAAACTTTTTGTTGTTGTTGCCAAAAAGTTAAGAAAGCTGATATGTCATAATTTCACAAATATTTCGACTTGAAACTTACACGATAGGTGGCCCTGTGGCCGAGACATCCCCAAAAATTATTTTACGCTAAGAGAAGGATATATCTACTATATATTTGTGGAAGTATGTATGTATGCATGTATGTATATATGTATGTATGTGCCACGTTGCAGCCTAAACGGACGGACATAATCGAACAAAATTTTGACAGAGTATTGTCATGACTCCTGGGCCTATAATAGGGTAAAAATTGGGATTCTACAAGGGGGCGTGGCACCTCCTATAGGCGTGAAGTTTTTAATCAGCCATAACGTCGGAACCATAAGTCACATGGCCTTGAAATTTGGTATACAGACATATAAATGATAGGTGCCTATAAGAGGGTATATCAAAATGAGTTTGAAGAAGGGGGCGTGGCACCTCCTATAGGCGTGAAGTTTTTAATCAGCCATAACGTCGGAACCATAAGTCACATGGCCTTGAAATTTGGTATACAGACATATAAATGATAGGTGCTTATAAGAGGGTATATCAAAATGAGTTTGAAGAAGGGGGCGTGGCACATCCCATAGGCGTGGAATTTTTTATCAGCTATAACTTCGGAACCTTAAGTCACACGAACTTGAAATTTGGTATGCAGACATATCAATGGTAGCTGCTTACAGAAGGGTATATATAAATGACTTTGTAAAAGGTGGCATCGCAAATCCCATAGGTGTTGCATTTTTTATCAGCTATAACTTCGAAACCATAAGTCCCACGAACTTGAAATTTGGTATGCAGACATATCAATGGTAGCTGCTTACAGAAGGGTATATATAAATGACTTTGTAAAAGGTGGCATCGCAAATCCCATAGGTGTTGCATTTTTTATCAGCTATAACTTCGGAACCATAAGTCACATGAACTCGAAATTTGATATGCAGACATTTCAATGGTAGGTGCTTTTAGTAGAGTATGTATAAACGAGTTTGCAGAAGGGGGCGTGGCACATTCAATAAGCGTGGAATTTTTTATCACCTATAATTTCGAAACCATAAGTCCCACGAACTTGAAATTTGATTTGCGGACATATCAATGTTAGGTTCTTATAGAAGGGTATATATAAACGAGTTTGTAAAAGGCGGCGTGGCACATCCCATAGGCGTGGAATATTTTGTCAGCTATAACTTCGAAACCGTAAGTCCCACGAACTTGAAATTTGGTATGCAGATATATCAATTGTAGGTGCGTATAGGAGGGTATATATAAACGAGTTTGTGAAAGGGGGCGTGGCACATCCCATAGGTGTGTAACTTTTTATCACCTATAACTCCGGAACTACAAGTCCCACGAACTTAAAATTTGGTATGCAGGCATATCAATGGTAGGTCCTTATACGAGGGTATATATAAACGAGTTTGTGAAAGGGGGCGTGGCACATCCCATAGGTGTGTAACTTTTTATCACCTATAACTCCGGAACTACAAGTCCCACGAACTTAAAATTTGGTATGCAGGCATATCAATGGTAGGTCCTTATACGAGGGTATATATAAACGAGTTTGTGAAAGGGGGCGTGGCACATCCCATAGGTGTGTAACTTTTTATCACCTATAACTCCGGAACTACAAGTCCCACGAACTTAAAATTTGGTATGCAGGCATATCAATGGTAGGTCCTTATACGAGGGTATATATAAACGAGTTTGTTAAAGAGGGTGTGGCACATCCTGGTGTTTATAGGTTGGTGTATATAAACGAGGAGTGCAATGGGGTATAGTCATTGCGCTGGGTATGCAGTTACAGTTGCATGGCTATACTCAATCCCGACTCTTGCATCCTCGTTCGCGCACTCTGGGCAACGTGAGCAACCCATGTGCGAGATGCGGTAACCAATCCGAGGGGAGCCTTGGGTCACGGCAGAAAGTAAGTGAGCTTCGGTGGGGCCACTCTGACTTATTCGGTTTAAGGGCTCACTGAAGTCTGCAGCGTCTGTTCACCAGTAGGTGCGGCTGCAAGCGGGTGTCTGCTTGGAGCAAGCGGCTCGCTATATAAACGTGTATTTGGTTGCGAAACCACCCCCGTCCCAGCAATGGGTTGTGCGCTGGGCTTGGGACCCGCCACGTAAAAACCACTTCCAGTGAAGAAGCAAGGCAAAGCCTCGGATGAGACCCCCCCTT
>NW_016169318.1:15784-17655 GCF_001687245.7 Rhagoletis zephyria
TACATACTTACATATATATATGGGTGAGAATTTAATGTGACCACAAGTGTGTATGTTTATTTTGTGGTTTTTAGACAGATACTCATTATGCAGGAGCTACATACTTACATATATATATGGGTGAGAATTTAATGTGACCACAAGTGTGTATGTTTATTTTGTGGTTTTTAGACAGATACTCATTATGCAGGAGCTACATACTTACATATATATATGGGTGAGAATTTAATGTGACCACAAGTGTGTACGTTTATTTTGCNATGGGTGAGAATTTAATGTGACCACAAGTGTGTATGTTTATTTTGTGGTTTTTAGACAGATACTCATTATGCAGGAGCTACATACTTACATATATATATGGGTGAGAATTTAATGTGACCACAAGTGTGTATGTTTATTTTGTGTTTTTTAGACAGACACCCAGGAGCTGTTCAGGGTTTAAGGGGTAGGGCGCTGGGGCGCTGGGGCTATGGGAGGGCGCTGAGAGGTAGGTGTTGGGGACTGGCCGCTGGCGGTTGGGGACTGGGCGCTGGCGGCTGGTGGCTGGGCGCTGGGGGTTGGGGTTGGGGCTGTCGCTGGAGTGAACGCTAAGGGGGGAGGGGTCGAGCGTGTGGTGGGGGCCCGGGGCGCTTTTTTGTAAGGAAAAAGTGGGCGCTCCCGTTTTAATAAAAAGTGTGTGTGTGTGTGTGTGTGTGAATTTTATGAAACCACATAAATATGAAGATTGGTAATTTTATTTATATTTTTTAACAAGTGTTGGGAGTATATAAAAACATTTAATTTTATGTTTTCATTCTTATTAATTTTTCTCACTCCCAATACATAAATCCATTTTTAGTATAATTAAAATGCCTAGTTCAGCATTTAATTTTGATGAAGATGATGATATTATTATTGTGGATTATGTTACTCCTGAAGGAATAAGAATTTTGTCTCCTTTTTTAAATATGGTATTCAGTGAACAAGAGCGAAGGAATTCCATCAGAAAACAATGGAGGAATAACAATGTTTGGAAATTTATTTTACAAATACTTTGTGAAAGTTTTATACGTGATTTGCTTACAAAACATATGGAATATTATTTTCGCTTAAAAACTAATGGAACTCCTAGAAAATTTGAAAAGGAGGCAACATATGGAGAATTTGAAATAAATGTATTAGCATTTAAGCGGGATGCAGATTGTGCTACATATGGTACCAAATTTCTTGTTACAGTGAATTTTGATGAATGTGTAATAATAAAAGAAGCAGTATTGTTTTAATTATTTTTTTTGTATTCACATAAAATATATTATTTAAAATTTAAAACATTTGTATATTTATAAATAAACAATTTGTTATAACAAAAATTAATAAATGCATATAAACTTTTTTCCAAGTGCTTAGTACGGGCAAAACCACCAATACCTTTATATTTATATACAATTCCTAAAAGTTCTTTAAGAAGTTTATCTTCACGGATCCATTCAACATCACAGCTAATATTAAGTTTTGTTGTTGAAGTTTGAGCGCATTCCAAATCACTATTATCCGCTTCAATTTCATAATCAAACCACTGTTGTATTAAAAATTTTAATTTCTGAATATCTCCATCATTTTTAAAATTCACTTCAAATAAGGGAACTTCTTTCCCCTTACCATTTAAATTAATTTTTCCAACTTTTAATAACCCTTTAGTGTTTATAATTCCATTTATAGGAACAGCTGGTAGAGTTGGTTCACAAAGATCAATACAATTATTTTCATTTTTAGTGTTAGCTTTTAGCTGGGTGACCTTTTGTGTAGAATCTTCAGCTAGTATTATCTTTGAAGGTCGTTGTCGCTTACGCTTATTTGACACATGTGTCTTTACTTCAGTTGTAACTTGAAGG
>NW_016169320.1:0-6518 GCF_001687245.7 Rhagoletis zephyria
TGTGTAAGCGCCAATCTATTATTGTTATTATATTAACCACTTTTTGCCAAGTTTTAACACATTACTTTTGGTTTTATTTAATTTTGGTTATCTTTTTATAAAAATATAGTTCATTCTTTAACAAAACCCATGTAAATCCAAGTTTTCAACTTTTTGGAATATTCAAAAGCTTTCGTAAAAATTTCGAGCATTTTTAAAATTCTAAAAACCAACCATAGTTTTTATCCATTTGAAACTTGTACTTTTTTCTACTATAATTCAATGGGCTAGAAAACTACATACTCAGAATCTTTCTAGGAAATCTAATTAAAAAATCTCGAAATTTTTACGAAATTTTGTAGAATTTTTTTTTAATATTGCAAATTTTAATTCATTGTTTTACGACTGGTACTGTTGTACAGATTTGTACATGCGGGCTGTTGGTACAAAATGAAAAAAATTTGAGAAGACAATTTTTTTGTAGTCACACGATTGGTACAATACAGCGAACTTCTACGAAGATAAATATTAAAAAGGCAATATAGTCAAAAAGGCAAACAAATGCGAAACTAAAATTTAAAGTTTTAATCAAGGAAGACATGAAACATGAGATTCTTTATTTTGTTTACAGAAACGACTAAGCACACAAAATAGGCAAATGCCTTAAAATCCTAACCCTGCTTACAGCATTCGTACTGAGTTTCGGGCGTACCGAGTTTCATTCCCACGACAGCCGGTTCTACGTACCGGAATGACTCGGATTTTACCCGACCAAGGGCTGTTGTTTCGGCGATCTAACCCCGCTTAGATCGGCGATACCCTTCAATCATTGTTCATCCATGGAGCAACTCCTTGCACCCGGATTGCTCCGCATCCTTCTTCTCCGGGCGGGCATTGAGCCCAACCCCGGACCAGAAACATATTTCTACTATCACTGCTGCTCAAGCCAAACGGCACAATCAGCCTCCACGGCTACCCGCTCGCGCAATGCACCCAACACCCGAAGGGCCTGCACGGCTCCGAGAAGCTCCTCTGGGCAGCAGCAAAACACGAGTTTTTTTCAAAATCGTAGATCTTCGCTTGGAAAAGAGATAATGGAATGAAAAATTATATTTATCGTGAAGATAAATGATCATATAATATAGGAAAACTATAGAGAAGTTCGAACAACCATAACTTAACCCTCAAAATACCGTTCAAAATGTCACTTTTTTTGAAATTATTTATTTATTATTATTATTATTTTGCTATGGAAAAATTTTCTACGATTAATATCTACGTCAACATGAGAAAAAGCACGTTCAATGGTTGTTGAGAACCATTTTGCCTCTGCCTAGAAAGGGTTAAAAAGCGTCTCATATATGACAGACTCTGCATTAAAGGGTTAAATGCTGCACTTTCGTAAAGATATCGACCAGTATAATAATTTTTATTATATAAAATTTTTTTGTGAAAGCTGATAGTTTACGAGTTTCAAGGAAGCTTTTCTTTTTCCAATCTGGTTACTCGGGTACAGCATCCAATGTCCCAAAAATCGAGTCTTAATATAAAACGAGTAATTTTTAGCAAAAAAAAAACCGACTTCAACTCTCATATAAAAAAAATATATATATATATCTCATGATCCACTGATCGGATCTTAACCAGATTAGCATGGGACCACCTCTGAGACACTACCTTTCCGATGCAAAAAGAATTATCGAAATCGGTTGACGTGGTCCAAAGTTATGCGGTAACATACATAAAAAAAAAAAAAAAATATTCCGACGAACTGACAACCTCCTCCTTTTTTGGAAGTCGGTTAATAAAGAGAAATCTCTCAGAAACAGTGCTAATGGTGTATTAAATAAAGTGTTTTCAAATAGAATGGTAGCCAAAATCCAAAATTTCAAAAAAAGTGACATTTTGAACTGTATTTTGTGGGCTAAGTTATTGTCATTGTAACTTCTCTATAGTTTTCCTACGTTATATGATCATTTATCTCCACGATAAAAAAAAAATAAAATTTTCATTCCATTATTTCTTTTCTAACCGAAAATCTACGATTTTGAAAAAAACTCTTGTTTTGCCTGCAGTGGNCGATTTTGAAAAAAAAACTCGTGTTTTGCCTATAGTGGGCCGCCTACAATGTGCTCCGTAAAGATCGCGAGCGAGATAATGGTGGCGGATTAGCTTTCATCCTACACCACACAGTGCAGTATCGGCTTATCGAAGAAGACATCGACCCGAGGGACACCACCCTAGAATGTCAGGGCATAAATGTCCGGGCAGGCGATGTCGAGCTCGAGATATTTAACGTATATATACCCCGTCACCTGCTGCCTGCTTCAACGCGCACCACGATCTCTGGCACTTAAGCCTAGCCAATGATCGTAGGGAAAATCGTTTGGCTGAGCAGATAGACGATTCGACGACATTCTGCACCATGAACGACGACGCCCCCACCAGGATTGTGGGTAGCTGCAGCAGCTCGCCAGACCTCACAATTGCTAGCGCTGGTCTGATAAATCGCATATCTTGGCTACCTATGCTAACACTAGCATCATACCATCTACCCATAATCATCTCGATCAATAAGCCCACCGACTTTGCTCCCGCGGACCACCGAACCTATACCAACTTTAACAAAGCTGATTGGGACGCCTTCGCGGAAGTTACCGAGAGCAGCTTCGCCGCCCTTCCCACACCCACAGACGTACATACTAACGAACACCAGTTCCGCAGGGTAGTCACTGCCGCAGCGGCTCGCTTCATCCCGTCCGGACGTATCGCGGAAGTCCGCCCAGATTTCCCGGCCGAAGCAGCTGTACTAGCAAATGTGCGTGACCACCTACGCCAGGTCGATCCCGGGGACCCCCGTCTGAGGGAGCTTAATTTAGAGATTCGGCAACTGTTAAATCAGCACAAGCGGAAAATGTGGGAGACAGAAAATTCGATACTCAACGAAAATTTCGACACGCTTGCATAGCTCGCTGGCTATCGAAGATCGAATGCAACTCATAATAAGGACCTTTGGCAAAAGAAAAACGCACAACTTCAATTTGATCACTCAAAATTTTGTTATCGATCCAAGCTTGCAAATTTGTTTTTGCATATTGTTCAACACCGATGGCATTTCTTTTATTCTCTTTTATGCTAATAAGACCACCTCTTGGTTTAAAAGGTTGATTTATATCCTGTTTTTATGTAATGTGTTAGACTTTTCCAAAAAATTAAGAATTAAACAGTAAAAAAAACAAAGAAAAATGTCTAAACTTGTAAACACTTTTTTCTATTAATTTTTTCACCACTGTATATATGTATGTAGTGCTTTCAAATATTGCACTATTTAAGTTTAGTAGAAAATTTATTTACTACCGCTAAATATAATTATAGTGAAGAAAATTAGTACTCAAGCTTTTATTGGTAGTGAATAAATTTTACGCGTCAGTAAAATAGATATTTGCATCTAACACATCTGCTACTGCTTTGCCGAGCTGCTCCTCCGGTTTGTGTGCGCGTCTTGATGATGTCACACAAAGGTCCCTCACCTACAGTTANTCGCTTCATCCCGTCCGGACGTATCGCGGAAGTCCGCCCAGATTTCCCGGCCGAAGCAGCTGTACTAGCAAATGTGCGTGACCACCTACGCCAGGTCGATCCCGGGGACCCCCGTCTGAGGGAGCTTAATTTAGAGATTCGGCAACTGTTAAATCAGCACAAGCGGAAAATGTGGGAGACAGAAAATTCGATACTCAACGAAAATTTCGACACGCTTGCATAGCTCGCTGGCTATCGAAGATCGAATGCAACTCATAATAAGGACCTTTGGCAAAAGAAAAACGCACAACTTCAATTTGATCACTCAAAATTTTGTTATCGATCCAAGCTTGCAAATTTGTTTTTGCATATTGTTCAACACCGATGGCATTTCTTTTATTCTCTTTTATGCTAATAAGACCACCTCTTGGTTTAAAAGGTTGATTTATATCCTGTTTTTATGTAATGTGTTAGACTTTTCCAAAAAATTAAGAATTAAACAGTAAAAAAAACAAAGAAAAATGTCTAAACTTGTAAACACTTTTTTCTATTAATTTTTTCACCACTGTATATATGTATGTAGTGCTTTCAAATATTGCACTATTTAAGTTTAGTAGAAAATTTATTTACTACCGCTAAATATAATTATAGTGAAGAAAATTAGTACTCAAGCTTTTATTGGTAGTGAATAAATTTTACGCGTCAGTAAAATAGATATTTGCATCTAACACATCTGCTACTGCTTTGCCGAGCTGCTCCTCCGGTTTGTGTGCGCGTCTTGATGATGTCACACAAAGGTCCCTCACCTACAGTTATATGCCGCCTCCGAACGGTAAATGGTTTTTTGATAAAAAGCTTTTTCACGGCAGAAATACCCTCAGAGGTTTGCCATTGCCCGAGGAGAGATGGCCACTGTTAAGTTTTTTATAATTTAGATGTTGTACACATCAGGGATCGGACCCAGGTCCTACAGAGTGCTAGTGCGCACCTCTGAGCAATCAGTGCATTCAAAATTTAGTGCACTACCCCGGTAACTCTGCTTGTCATGAAGAAAAGCAATATTGCGATTTCTAAATGCGGAAAAGCTTCGTAGCCACGTAAACCACGTAAACTTTTATGGGAAAACCAGTTTATTTACAAGTTTGCAGGCATTTACGCGTTTCCATGAATATCCTGAATATGACTCACCTCCATGAAATTATTTACTTCATATTCCAAGAGTTTCTCTTGCAGTGATACACACTGAGTTTCACGCTCTAAGCAATATGCCCGCTGCAGTGTATACTCAGTTATATGCTGCAAAATATAGTCAACACAAGCGACAACCGCTTCATCCAACTTCAAATATATTGCTGCCTTCAGCATTGCGTCCACATTTTCGATGGTTATGAGTGCCTTGCCGGTGTAGCAAAATGTTATTGAACGCTCAAAGGCGTCACTGTCTATGTCATTTACTTCGATAACAGGAGTTAGGCCCTTGTCGCTTTTGAATAAATCTTTAAAATATGGACTTGCCGCTGATAGTATTAAGCGGTGTGCTGGAATCCTGTGAGAAGCCAAATTAAATAAAACAAAAATGTTAAATGCATAAATAAATCAGTGGTACACTTACATAGCGGTCGGATTAGACAACTTAAATGTTACATCTATGAGGTCCTGTTCATCGTAGAAGTCGCATATATTATTCAGAACTTTCTTAATGAAATGAGGGAGGTCATGGCCATTTACATCCGGAAGTAGTTGACGTGTACTATTTGTTGCCATTGCTACTGGTATTGAAATTTTCTTCTTTGATATTTCCTATATGGTTTGTGTTTTGGTAGAGCGAGCACCGACCTGTTGAACAGTGTATCGAAGATTCCAAATATGTGTGGATATTTGCGTACACCTAAAATAAACATATATCCTAAACTAGAATCATGCATACATACACATGTAAATATGTTTGCTCTTTTTACGCAAAAAAAAAAACAATAGAAATGTTGAAAAATTAAAGCCTTCTGGCACACACCGAAAGTTTGCAAATTCTATGTTTAGGAAAACGCTAACCGATACCGCGATTTGTTGTTTGCTAACGTTTAGAAAGTTTTGGATTTCTTTCGCAGACTTTTACTATACGAAAATTGCAAATAGCATACCAATCAATCAATCAATATGGCGAAAAGTTCAAATTTTTGTATGTAGCTTTTATACAAGACTATAGAGATTCCGTTTCGAATTACAATGAATATCGATTAATCGAAGCTACCACAGTCGAGTTTCTTCGATTTTCTTGCGCCCGGTTCGATTAATCTACCGATGTAAAAAAATCGATATGCCTAATAATGTAATGATTCCACCATAGAGAAATGCTTTTTCTATAATGTTGATGTTCATTTTGGTTTAACATACAAAATGCGATTTATAGTAGCACGGTTCAAAGTTGTAATTCCATTTAAGAATGTGTTTACATGTGCGTGTCCAAGTAGCATGGTTTAACTTAGCACGAATTAAAGCATCATATATTAGATATTATTAGATAAACGAGCAAGAATGATAGAATACAAGATTGCGCATTGCCGATGGCGATGTCATTTCTCAATTAAAAATAGACAAAGCCGAATAGGAGGATAAAAGAAAATGTTAGATTAGTCAATTATCTTAATATTCCAGTTTTCGATAAGAAACGTGTTTTAATTGCTTTAAATTGTACAAATATAATATCTATAAAAATAATTAATAAAGAAAATGTGAGAAAAGGCGTTGTTTACTATAAATTGAGAACGGTCAAAAACGGCAAAGGCAAACACCAACTTTGTTCGCTACATCGTGATAAACGAGTATATTAAACAATTTATTTGCATACACTTTCAGTATTTTGGAACTACCAGAAAATCATTAAAATTTAAGTTAGGAATAAAAAGAATGTCGTCCCCATAACAAAAAAAAAAAAACGAATTGCCATTTCGAATAGGAATATCTGTCGGTGACAGCGATCAGCAGTTTGTTGAATTATTGCCGTTTAACTACAATGAAGCTGT
>NW_016169320.1:15942-17648 GCF_001687245.7 Rhagoletis zephyria
ATCAAAGAAGAAAATTTCAATACCAGTAGCAATGGCAACAAATAGTACACGTCAACTACTTCCGGATGTAAATGGCGATGACCTCCCTCATTTCATTAAGAAAGTACTGAATAATATATGCGACTTTTACGATGAACAGGACCTCATAGATGTAACATTTAAGTTGTCAAATCCGACCACTATGTAAGCGTACCACTGATTTATTTATTTATGCATTTACCATTTTTATGTTTTATTTAATTTGGCTTCTCACAGGATTCCAGCACACCGCTTAATACTATCAGCGGCAAGTCCATATTTTAAAGATTTATTCAAAAGCGACAAGGGCCTAACTCCTGTTATCGAAGTAAATGACATAGACAGTGACACCTTTGAGCGTTTAATAACATTTTGCTACACCGGCAAGGCACTCATAACCATCGAAAATGTGGACGCAATGCTGAAGGCAGCAATATATTTGAAGTTGGATGAAGCGGTTGTCGCTTGTGTTGACTATATTTTGCAGCATATAACTGAGTATACACTGCAGCGGGCATATAGCTTAGAGCGTGAAACTCAGTGTGTACCACTGCAAGAGAAACTCTTGGAATATGAAGTAAATAATTTCATGGAGGTGAGTCATATTGAGGATATTCATGGAAACGCATAAATGCCTGCAAACTTGTAAATAAACTGGTTTTCCGATAAAAGTTTACGTGGTTTACGTGGCTACGAAGCTTTTTCGCATTTAGAAATCGCAATATTGCTTTTCTTCATGACAAGCAGAGTTACCGGGGTAGTGCACTAAATTTTGAATGCACTGATTGCTCAGAGGTGCGCACTAGCACTCTGTAGGACCTGGGTCCGATCCCTGATGTGTACAACATCTAAATTATAAAAAACTTAACAGTGGCCATCTCTCCTCGGGCAATGGCAAACCTCTGAGGGTATTTCTGCCGTGAAAAAGCTTTTTATCAAAAAACCATTTACCGTTCGGAGGCGGCATAAAACTGTAGATCCCTCATCTTTGTGTGACATCATCAAGACGCGCACAACAAATCGGAGGAGAAGCTCGACAAAGCAATAGCAGATGTGTTACATGCAAATATCTATTTTACTGATCGCGTAAAATTTATTCACTACCAATAAAAGCTTGAGTACTAATTTGCTTCACTATAATTATATTCAGCGGTAGTAAACAAATTTTTACTAAACTTAAATAGTGCAATATTTGAAGGCACTACATACATATATACAGTGGTGAAAAAATTAATAGAAAAAAAGTGTTTACAAGTTTTAGACATTTTTCTTTGTTTTTTTACTGTTTAATACTTAATTTTTTAGAAAAGTCAAGAGGTGGTCCTATTAGCATAAAAGAGAATACAAGAAATGCCATCGATGTTGAATAATATACAAAAAAAAAATTTGCAAGCTTGGTTCGATTACAAAATTTTGAGTGATCAAATTGAAGTTGTGCGTTTTTCTTTTGCCAAATGCCCTTATTATGAGTTGCATTCGATTTTCGATCTTCGCTGGCTATCGACGATCGAAGATCGAAAGTGAAATTCGTATTATGAGCTATGCAAGCGTGTCGAAATTTTCGTTGAGTATCGAATTTTCTGTCTCCCACATTTTCCGCTTGTGCTGATTTACCAGTTGCCGAATCTCTAAATTAAGCTCCCTCAGACGGGGGTCCCCGGGATCGACCTGGCGTAGGTGGTCACGCT
>NW_016169321.1:0-7523 GCF_001687245.7 Rhagoletis zephyria
TGCGACATTTTTTTCTTCATGTTGTTTCGCTAACTTTATACACATGGTATAAGTGCAATTGTTTTAATTAGCCAAAAAGGATGCTTTCAGCAAGATCTTAATATATATATAAAGTAGATAGATACTCTTTCTGTTGTAATCTCTTTCATTTTATATATTTTAATTTGTTAATTTAAAAAGAAAGATCTCAATGTAGGTTAAAATACACTGTTTAAAAACTAAATTTCATATATNAAAAAAATACAAGAGCGACAAAATTATTTTTTCCACAACTAATTAACGGCAAAAAAACGGCAAATTCATAGGTATATGCGACATTTTTTTCTTCATGTTGTTTCGCTAACTTTATACACATGGTATAAGTGCAATTGTTTTAATTAGCCAAAAAGGATGCTTTCAGCAAGATCTTAATATATATATAAAGTAGATAGATACTCTTTCTGTTGTAATCTCTTTCATTTTATATATTTTAATTTGTTAATTTAAAAAGAAAGATCTCAATGTAGGTTAAAATACACTGTTTAAAAACTAAATTTCATATATTTAAGGAAAATCTTATGAATTTTACTGAAAAGTCTTTAAATACACTTTAAAATTTTTTGTTTATTTGCGCATATTAAGTTTCCTCCCAATTTGCACACCGCGTAATAAAATTAAACATTGCCTGCTTACTTTTACATACCAAATTTGTCGCGAAGAGCAAAATTACACATACAATGTTTAAACTAGAGTAAATGTGAGCCCCTAATGCTTTTTATTAGTAGAAAATGTATTTTTAGTTTACAAATTTTTGCATGTTTAAACATTTCATGTGTATGTACATTTTAAAGATCTCAAGTTCAAAATCAAATCCTGAATATCTTATACGTATATTTATACTGATTCTTGCTGAAAAATAGATACTTTTCATTAGTAGTTTTACATGCACTTTTTAGAGAGTAAATGTACAAATGTAACATATTGGGCCGTATGAATAAAAATAAGCAATTGCTTTTTCTTAAAATTTCAGATCTTTTACTCAATTTATTCAAACAAAATTGAAGTAAAAGGTATGAAATTTTAAGAAAAAGCAATCGCTTAGCTTTTATTCATACGGCCCATTAATTAATATTTATTATACTTACTTTGCAAAATACTTATTCACAAAAAATTTAATTTATAAATTTAAATTACAATTGTTTGATTTAATGAGAAATAAAAATATATATACACGTATTTCAAGTCCTTAGGATGAGCTAAGTTATGTATTTTTTCTTTAAAATGATTGGTTTTCTTACAAATTATGAGATGGATACGTAAAAAAAGAAAATTGGATACTTTTGGATACATTTTTGGCTAGGTCGGTGATACATTTTCTTGAGAAGGCGCGCAACACTGCTTGTTACACAGGTAAGAATATTCCAGTGCTGAGAACTTATGAGAACTCCACGATAAGAACGAATACCAACTCTCATTCAGTGTTGCCGCGCATAATTTTTAGTGGTAGCCAAATTCCTTAAAAAAAAGGGCTAAAAAAGAGCTAAAAAAAGTCGTGGTGGCTAAAAATGGTAGCTACAATTTTTTACTTACATATACATATATAAGTATTCACGTTAACATTTTCAATAAGTAATGGTATATAAAAACAATGAACTTTGGAAAAAAAGCTAATATTTTATCCAACCAAAAACCTTTTGGAACCAGCTGCTTGCTGGTTCCATCAAGTGATTGTACCATCAGGCTCGAAGCATATAACTTACCAGCATGCTGGTACAATATCTATTTCTTTACAAATAAGATCGAGGAAAGATCGAAATGATTAGAGCCGAAATTTCATAATTTTTCTAGCATTTTGTTTAACATTGTTTTTTTTTTTTGTAATTCACAACTGCAATATCGTGAACGTAATCTTTCACAAATACAGCTTTCCGCCAAAATACCTTTTACTTAGAAAATTGAGCTAAATTCACCACTAACGACACCAGTATGCTGGTATAATCACACCACAAGAACATACACGGTCAATTGACTTGATGGGTCATTTAACAAATTTACAAACAAATTTATTTTAAACTATAGTTAAATCGTTAACAGATAAGTTAACAGCCCCATCACTTTTACAGTATATATGTATAAAAGCGTAAGGAACATACAATACATATATGTATATATATCAGTCTTTCTTAGTTTAAAAATTCATCTCTTACATAAAAGCAAAAAAAAAAAAAAAACATATTAAGCATATACAACGTTTTCATGCCAAGTATGAATAAATTCTAAAAAGGGCTAAAAAAGGGCTAGGGGCAATTTTAAATTTATATGGCCAAAAAAAGTATGTGGTAGCTAAATCTAGCCACCAAAGGACAAAACGGCAACACTGCTCTCATTGCTTGTTAGACGGTCAGAATAAGAGTGAATTCCTATTCTCAAGGTTTTTACTCTCATCGTTTACGAGCACCTCTACCTAGCAAAATTGTATGTTCATGAAGAACCCTGCCAGCCACGGCTCACCACTTTCCCCTGAAATTCAAATGATTTACCAACACATACCCAACTTTTTTGTTATCTCACCCACACACTCAAAAGTTGTCGAAAAAAGTTTCCATAAGTAAGAGCAGCGTAGCTATAAGAATTCGCACTCTTAATAAGAATTATATGCGTTAGAGCGAGCAAGTGAAAATCAGGCGAAATTTGACAGCGAATTTTAAATTTGATTCTAGTAGGCTGCGAAGAAAAACATCAATTTCGCGCAAAATTTTGGAGGTAAGAAGCAATTTAATTTGATTAAATGTAATTTTTCTTTTATTAAATACATATATGTATATTTTATATATCCATAGATAGCCAAACATCAGCAGGAGACTTAAGCCATCAGAACCTTGAAGGTAAGAAGACTAAAGTTTCCCAATTTAAAATAGTTTGGCTGAGTTCCAGGTTGGTATATTGCAAAGCATTAGCCTCTTTTCCTGATATCAACCGAGTTTTTAAATACTTTTTACAATACATAGCGACACCACCACCCCTCTTGATCTTCCTATCTGTTCTATAAAGTGTGTAACCCTTAATGTCAAAGTGGACATCTTTTACTTCAGGTATAAACCAAGTCTCGGATACACAAATGACATCAACACTAGATAATTCGAATACTCCTCTGATCACATCCATTTTTTCATTATTCAAGCTGCGCGCATTAAAGTGCACAACGTTGAACCCCTTTTGGCGCCTGCACAAAATGTTCAGCATTGCAAGGCTATTGTCTTCAATGCTATTCGCCGTTCTATTATTCGCACTCATTTAAAGCAGCAGAAGTAAAAGCAACTTTAAGGCAACAAAAATGAAGACAAAACAAGAAACCGAACAAAACAAACTGAGTTTCGCTATCTTTACATTACAAAAACAAACAAAAAACAAAACAACTAACATACAATCAAACAAACACACAAGCTTACAACAAACTGCTCCAGATCATCTTCGCACGAAATTTTGGTAGGTTGGCTTGCTTTATCATTGGTTAATCTTACATGCACACAACCGCGGAGAGTGAATGCAGACTGCAACTTCCCCTCATGCCGCAGTTTTATGGCCGCTTGCAAAAGTAGTCTATTTTCTTTGGTTAGGTTTTCAAATATGTGAAAATTCCCCTGGATGCCAAGGGGTTGGAGGGGAACAGCAGACTTCATACGCCCGCGATAGTCGCCAAAAGCACGGAGAGTGCGATTGCGATCAAGAGGGGAATGAAATTTGATCACAATCGCGCCATTGAGGCCAGCACGTGAAGGCCTTGTGTGGAAGAAAATGCTCTTCAGATTTGCCCCTTCCTTATATGGAACGCCAAACGCGACGGCATCCGCAGCAATGTCCGCAGTCGATCTCTGCTGAACTCCTTTCGCTAATTCCGCTTTCAAGCACTCAATTTCTGACTTCGACTTTTCCACTCTCTCCTTCAATGACGAAATGTGCGTAGATGATTCAGCTACAGCAGCAGCGAGTGACGAAATCTCCTCCTCAATCAGTTTTGTCAATTTGTTCTCCACTTCTATAATTTTGTGTGAGACACTCTCGATTAGCGGCCGCAACTGCTCAGTCTGCTGCTGTACCCTCTGATCTACCTCTTCCAACTTATTGTATACAGCTGTGATTGTGATAACTGCACCTTCATCAAATTTAGCTGTTTTTGCAGAGGGAGAGCCTTTGCTCAGTCGACGTTTCAGTGGAGGGGGAGCAGCGGTAGACATAACAAACGAGCGGCAAAACAAACAAACGAATTGAAAGCGATTTAATTTATTTAGCGCAAGAAAATTTAATTAATTATTGTTGCACACCGTACTTGAAATCTTATATCCTATCTTCTATATTAATAAAAATGTTGTGCTCGTATGTCACGGTCGTCAAAACTCAAGAACTTCTGAACCGATTTGAATAATTTTTTTTTGTATTGTTCGGTATAATACCAGAACCAATGATATCGCAAAAAATTGGAGGGTTGCCACCTATTTGAAAATTTTTAAACCCAAATATATTGATAAAATAAATAAATTATTGCAATATGGGTATCAAATTAAAGAGGTTTAAGAAAGATAGCTGCTGGAAATATTTTTGACGGGGGTGCCACCTATTTGAGAATTTTACCTCAGTTAAGTTGATTAAGTAAATGAAATATTGCAATGTGGGTATCAAATTAAAGAGTGTTAAGAAGGCTTACAGCCGAAAATATGTATGATTAGGGTTGCCACCTGTTTCAAAGTTTAACTAAAATACACTGATGAAATAAATGAAATATTACAATATTGGTACCAAATTAAAGAGGGTTAAGAATGATAACTGCTAGAAATATTTTTGAAGAGTGTTGCCACCTATTTGAAAATTTTAACTCAGTCAAATCGATAAAATATATAAAATATTGCCATGTGGGTGTCAAACTAAAGAGTTTTAAGAAGGCTTACAGTCGAAAATATTTTTGAGGAGGGTTGTTGCCTGTTGAAAATTTAACTAAATTTAATCGATAAAATAAATGACTTATTACAATATAGGAATCAAATTAAAGAGGTCTAAAAAACATGACTGCTGGAAATATTTTTGAGGGGCGTTGCAACCTATTTTAAAATTGTAACTCAGTTAAATTGATTAAATAAACGAAATATTGCAATGTGGGTATCAAACTAAATAGTTTTAAGAAGACTTACAGTCGAAAATATGTTTGAGGAGGTTTGCCACCTGTTTGAAAATTTAACTCAATTAAATGTATAAAATAAATGAAATGTTACAATATGGGTACCAAGCGAAAGGTATTTGAGAAATATTGATTTGCAAATATTCTAAATAGGATTATGCAATATGTAAAATAAACTGAAAATATTGAAATTAAATGAAGTATTGTAACTGGTTCAAAACGGAAAGTGATTGGGAAAGCTTTACTAGAGATTTTTTTTTTAATGTTTCTACTTATCCAAATCCGGACAGTTTGAGAAAAGAGAATTTACGATATCTTATCAAACGAAGTGATAAGTTGGTATACAAATTACGCAATGGAAAAAAATTAATAAAAAGTTACGAATACAAATAAAGAAATGATAAAAAGCGTAACGAAAACATAAAAATATCCCGTGAAATGAAATAATGGAAACTTAAAATTGTTGTCACCATTCCTTTACATTATAAAACAGTTATACTATGTCTCCATTGTGAGATTTAATGAAGATTTAGCCCTCTGACGAGATTTGACGTTAAATCTTTTGAGATTTACCATATAAAATTAAATCTCGAAAGGCAGTAGATTTAAGTTAAATCTTCGTCAAATCTTCAATAATATTGATCAATAAGTACAATTTGTTGGATGTGGCAACCACAAATTCACATGCCATAAGTCAAATGACATTTGTGTTTTCAATATACAGTTGAGGACATTGAAATCTAGCCTATCATAAAAACCAGTATATCATGAATTTTCGTATTTTTAGGGATTTTTATATTTTTGTTAGTTTGGGAGGAAAATTAGTAATACATATGTAGGGATTTGCCCGTACACTCGAATTTAATGCCAGTTGGCAACATTGTCATTTCACTTGTCTTTATTCATTATTCACTTGTCTTTATTCATTATTTAAAATATTCATTCGATTTCTATACTTTAACGGACGCGTTGCTTTGTAAGAAAGAATTCTGATTTTGTAGTTTATTTGTACGCTAAGTGCGTAAAATATAGTTTTAATTAATAAAACGTAAAGCTATAACTGGTGACCCCGCCGAAAACGCAAAATGCCAGAGGATAATTTTGAGGATGCAGTAACTACAGTTCAAGTGGCCCGACTCGCCGTCAAGCCACCACCATTTTGGAAGCCCGACCCTCGCCTCTGGTTTGCACAGGTGGAGGCGCAATTCGTGCGCTCTGGGATCTCCACTGACGAAACAAAATTTTATGCAATCGTTGCGGAAGTCGATTCAGCAATTCTCGCACATGCCAGTGACATAATTTCGGCGCCGCCGGCTACGAACAAATACAATACATTAAAGGAGAGGTTAATTGACGAGTTCGGGGAGTCGACAGAAAGGCGTCTCAAACGATTATTCGAGACGTGTGAGCTAAAGACAGGAAGCCTACAACTCTACTACGTGAAATGAAAGAGTTGGCCAACCACCGCCTCGATAAACAGATTCTTAAATCTTTGTGGATGCGTCGCTTACCGGTACACGTACAACAAATTTTAGCCACGCTAAAGGACGACGTCGAAATTTTGGCCCAAAAAGCTGACGACATTTTGGATATTTCACCGGGGGACAAATTAAGCACAATCGATACAGAGGACACGCGGGCCACTTTAGCAGACCTCGTGAGCAGACTTGACCGCATTGAAAGTGAGAATCAACTAATGTTGATCGTATCGGTTATGGTGGGCGTCAAAAGGCTCCACCCTCGCGATCAACTCCAGCTGCACGCAGCAGCCAGTCACGGCCAACGCAATCTAATATTTGTTGGTACCATCAAGCATTTGGTGGAACAAGCGAATAAATGTCGACCGCCCTGTGCATATGTGCGACCGCGTTCGGAAAACTAGTCGGTCCTCCGATTTCAAGCGGCAAAAGCAGAGGATGGCAATTCTTGCCGCCTGTATATACGAGATAGAACATCTTCGTTAACATTTTTGATAGACACGGGTGCTGAAATATCGGTAATCCCAAAAAATAAGAACGACAACGTACAACCTGCACCGATGAAGTTAATCGCGGCAAACAACACGCAGATAAACACCTACGGGAAAAAACGGCTCACATTAGATCTAGGCTTACGTCGCCAATTCGGCTGGTTATTTGTGGTAGCCGATGTTTCTTATCCGATCATTGGGCAGATTTTTTGCAAAATTTCGACATTTTAGTCGATATGAAGAACAAATCGTTATAGACCGAACGACAAACATTCGCACGGTATGCCAAGTTACGAAGTTACCACAGGACACCCTTTCAGTCAAAGGTGCGACATCCTTGCATAAGCTTTTGGCCCGTTACGTGGATCTCACGGACGATTCTCGTAGATTAGCACAACAAGAAAT
>NW_016169321.1:7548-11572 GCF_001687245.7 Rhagoletis zephyria
ATTTCTAAACTAAATATAACTAATGGAAAAGTGCAATAAGCGCAACCATGTTCAAACGCCGAATTGGAACTTAGTTGGGCAATTTGGTCATTTCCATCAGTTATAGTTTAGAAATAAACGAGGCTGATGCTTTGCAATATACCAACTTGGAAGTCAGCCTTTAACCATTAACAGTTTCATTTGATTATAATGTAATTATTTCTTTTAGATTGCCAAACATCTGCAAAGACATCCACAGCACACTGAACACCATTGGTCACCAACAGCTCTCAACCCTACATCATACCAGCTACATTGTTCGGTGAGTTTTATTGTTCAAATCAGTCATGCCCAGCGCAGGGCACTTGCATATGGAATTCTGCCAGCGCAGGGCATTTGCTTATGGAGTTCTGCCGACGTTGGGCATGACTGGTTTAAATATTAAGAAACGCGGTTGCTCCAAGTGCAATGCAAATATGTATGTACTTTTGTATGTTAAAAGTGCAACTAGGTAGATATGTAAACAGCAAAAAGTGTGGTGCAATAAATGTGAAAAGTCCAGTAGAATGTCTGTTTTTCTAAGCGCAACAATATAAAAATCAGTTTCTTTTAATTCCAATTAACAGCAAATTTACTTAATTTGTGCCAACTGAGTTTAATGTAAATTGTGTAAATTGTTATATGTATATGTATATTATTGATGCGTTTTTAAAAACAGACATTTTCGGTCAGGAACAATATTTGCATCCGCTGCATTTGCATCAGTTGTTGTAGTTGCATCGACCAAATGCTGGCTGGGTACCTACATTGTATACATATGTACATATGTGTGGAAATAGTTGCAACTGCATAAGTGTGTAGATATGTATGCAGTTAAACAAAAGACAGTGAAGTGCAAGTACCTTTGTACAAAGCGCAGCTGCAAATATTATAATAATAGTATTATAATATTATTATTTATATTACTACTTTCATTGCTATTATTATCATTATTAATAGAATTATTATTAGATCGTACCTTTACACCATTATTTATTACGGTATGCATAAAAGAACGCTTTCTAACCTTATAAGTAAGGAAAAAGCTTATTATTAAGCAACAGTTGCGAAGTTTCGCAAACTGAATGAACCGACTTCGGGGTTAGAAAGCGATGATATTCCGTCCACGAGTAGAGAAGCATTTTGCCGCGGAATAAATAGTGATCTAACGTCCAGCACTATGGAAGTGTTTCCTGAATTAGATACCGATGAATATAATAGCGATGATGACAGGTTTTTGTTTGAAGATGTCGAAAGTGATAATAGCACTGAAGAATCTGCAAACAAAAACCTAAGCGAGGAAATTTGTAGGGGGTTAAAAACGTGGGCAATCAAAAATAATATTTCGCAAAATAGCCTAACGGACCTCCTACAAACCTTACATAATGCTGGACTTAACGGGTTACCTTTAACTGCAAGAACCATTTTGGGTACAAGTAGAAAAATAGTTCAAATTCGACCTTTTCCTGAAGGTGAATTTTTGTATTTAGGAATACAATATAATTTTAATTTCAAAGATTTTGATTTTTTAGAAAATACGGAAAGAATTTCAATAGATGTCGGTATAGATGTGTAGGGATTTGCCCGTACACTCGAATTTAATGCCATTGGCACATTGTTTTTCATTATTCACTTGTCTTATTCATTATTCACTTGTCTTTATTCATTCATTTAAGATATTCATTCGATTTCTATACTTTAACGGACGCGTTGCTTTGTAAGAAAGAATTCTGATTTTGTAGTTTATTTGTACGCTAAGTGCGTAAAATATAGTTTTAATTAATAAAACGTAAAGCTATAACTGGTGCCCCGCCGAAAACGCAAAATGCAGAGGATAATTTTGAGGATGCAGTAACTACAGTTCAAGTGGCCCGACTCGCCGTCAAGCCACCACCATTTTGGAAGTCGACACAACATTTCATCGAAACAAGAGGAGCGCCTGTGGCGCAGAAAGTACGTCGCCTCTCACCGGAAAAACTCGAAATAGCAAAAAAAGAGTTTGAATATCTCATGGATCGTGGGATATGCCAACGCTCGAAAAGCCAATGGGCCAGCCCATTGCATATGGTTCAAAAGTCGAATGGCTCATGGAGGCCATGCGGCGACTATAGACGGCTTAATGCAAAAACGGTTGCTGATAGTTACCCTATTAGGCATATTCAGGATTTCGTATGCGACTTGCATGGAAAGACAGTTTTCTCCGTCATTGACTGCAAGAAAGCGTACCATCAAATTCCGGTCAACCAGTCTGACGTGCCAAAGACAGCAATATTAACTCCGTTTGGACTTTTCGAGTTCAAGTACATGACGTTCGGTCTTAGAAATGCGGCTAAGACATTTCAGCGGTTTATGGATGAAACGGTAAGGGGACTGTCATTTGTTTTTCCTTATTTGGACGACGTACTAGTAGCTTCCAAATCAGAAGAGGAGCCCGAAGTACACTTGGAACAGTTGCTTCAACGTTACCGAGAAAGGGGCATTGTCATTAACATCGAAAAGTGTCAGTTTTCGTAGCCAACCGTCGAGTTTCTAGGACATCTTGTGTCAAAAAGGGTATAACACCACTGCCGCGTAAGGTTAAAGGCATTCTTGAGTGCAAGCTACCAAAGGAGGTCCACGAGCTCCGCAGTTTCTTAGGGGCAATTAATTTCTACAGGCGTTTTCTACCACATGCTGCTGCCATTGAAGCGCCATTACAGAAGATGATGGGGCCCTGCAAGAAACGGGATAGGACCAAGTTAAACTGGACAGTTGAGACAACGAACGCTTTTCAGACGCTTAAATCACAGTTGGCAGAGACAGCACTGATCGCTTACCCCGCTAAAGGCGCTACTATTGCGCTTATGTGCGACGCTTCAGACACCGCAATGGGCGCAGCACTTCAACAGCTAGTAAATGGGGAATGGCAGCCATTGGGTTTTTTTTAAAAAAAATTTACGCCAACCGAACGACGGTACAGCGCATATGATCGTGAGTTGCTCGCGATATACAGAGCAATTCCTAATTTCCGCTACTTCCTCGAAGGAGCTAATTTCGTAATTTTTAGCGACCACAAGCCGTTGACACAGGCTTTCAACCAGAAATGGGAGAAGCTGTCACCTCGCCAGACGCGTCAACTAAATTTCATAAGCCAGTTCTCATCGGACATCAGACATATCAGTGGGGCCGATAACCTCGTCGCCGACATGTTATCGCGGATAGAATCAATCGTAATGCCATCGCCATTGGACCTGCAGCTGCTGCACGATGAACAGAGCCATAGCGACGAATTAAAGAAATTGCTAGACGACGACAACACTTCCCTACGTTTGGTTAAGCACACACTTCCTGGAACAAGCGTCGAGATTGTTTGTGACACCTCCACCGGAAAGCTTCGACCGTACATTCCAGAAGCCTTGCGTCAAGTGGTTTTCAACGCTATGCACGGCCTAGCGCATCCAGGAGCAAAGTCAACTTGTAAGCTCATATCAAAAAGTTTCGTCTGGAAGGGTATGAGCTCGGACCTGCGGGCACGTGTGCGTGGTTGCCCAGCTTGCCAACGGTGCAAAATCTCACGCCATACTAGGAGCGAGTTAGAAACATTCGAAGTGCCTAGCAAGCGGTTTGTACACATAAACATCGACATAGTTGGACCGTTTCCGCCATCACGCGGTTACTTGTACTGTTTGACATGCGTCGACAGATTTTCAAGATGGATTGAAGCCATACCGCTAGCGGATATGAGAACTGAAACCGTGGCAAAGGAGCTGCTCAACGGGTGGATTAGCAGGTTTGGTACCCCAAAATTTATTACAACGGATCAGGGTCGGCAATTTGAGAGTGGCCTGTTTAAGGAACTGGCGAAGCTGCTTGGAGCCAGACACATTCACACCACGAGCTACCATCCTCAGGCAAATGGGTTGGTGGAAAGGTGGCACCGGGTTTTAAAAGCCGCGCTCAAATGTCACTCGGCTAACACAGACTGGGTCGATGTCCTACCCATTGTCTTGCTCGGTTTACGAACGGC
>NW_016169321.1:15276-17230 GCF_001687245.7 Rhagoletis zephyria
TAATATACAGTGGTCGAAATAATTTTAAAGATTTAGTCAAAGAATGAATTATATTTTTATAAGAAAATAACCTAAATTAAATACTTACATTACTTTCTTTTTATTTGCTATGTGCTTCGTTAATGTAAATACTAAAAAAAAATTTTTTCTAACATCATATTTGCTTTTTGAATGTGTTATATAATTTTGTATGNTTATATAATTTTGTATATTTTAAACTTCTTCACCCTATTTCTGTCCCTTTTTAAAAATATTAATATATTTTTTAAACTTTATTTGAAATGTTTAAATTGGTGTTGGATTAACTTAATTAATAGTATTGTAAATATGAGCATGATTTTATCTAAATAAGCTGATTTTTACTAAACTATAGTCATCTGCTTTTTGTATAAATAAAATCCATTATTTATGAATTATATTTCATTTGAGAAATAATAATCTGTTACTTTATTTTTCAGATATCAGAATCTAACTGGTTGCATCCCCAATAACAATTTTACCATTTTATTTTAATTTCAGATTGCTGTGCAAAAGACGTTTTGAAGCATCAGCAGCTACGTTTGTAAAAAATATATATTTTAATATATAAATTATTTATTTTTAGCTATTTAAATTTTTTTAATTTTTCGTTTAGATTGTATATATCGGAGTCATTGGATAATGAAGGTCTTCAACATGTTGGATGAAAGGGCAAGGGACAGTCTGACAAAGCATCCATAGAAATGTCTCGATTCAGACGAGGTAGTTGCTTAATTACTAATGAACTTCAATTTTGCATACTTATAATTGTTTTATTTATTTTTTTAATATTTAGCGGAAACTTATAATACTCTCATCAAATTGCAATTTAATCTAACTGAGGATGAGGAAAATTACGAATGTTTGCAAGCGCCAGATGAGATAATTGTTTTAGACACTACTGCTGCATCAAGCCAGTCACAAGACATAACGCTACAAGCGCCACTATCGAATTCCGAAAATTTGGTTACACATGATGTCAATGTGTTATTCTCGAGCGGCTCCATGGATATAAGTAATTTATGCAACTGGCCGCTAGCAGCTACACATAGTCAAAGTCTATATATAAGTCGGAAAGCCGCAATCAAATTTTGCAAAGTTGTAAAGAAACTGAATTTTTTTGAACCAATATAAACGATTTGCAACTGTTAATATACATCAAAAGAAAGTTAAATCGATTACCTTTCTCTTGATTATAACATTGTTAAAATCGCTTAACTTTTTTATAGAAATTTTGCAACTTTTGAAAACGTCTATATATAAGTCGGAAAAACGCAATCAAATTTTGCAAAGTTGTAATGAAACTGAATTTTTTGGAACCAGTATAAATGATTTGCAACTGTTAATATACATCAAAAGAAAGGTAAATCGATTACCTTTCTTTTGATTATAACATTGTTAAAATCGCTTAACTTTTTTATAGAAATTTTGCAACTTTTGAAAACGTCTATATATAAGTCGGAAAAACGCAATCAAATTTTGCAAAGTTGTAATGAAACTGAATTTTTTTGAACCAGTATAAATGATTTGCAACTGTTAATATACATCAAAAGAAAGGTAAATTTAAACATTGTTAAAATCGCTTAACTTTTTATATATAAGTCGGAAAAACGCAATCAAATTTTGCAAAGTTGTAATGAAACTGAATTTTTTTGAACCAGTATAAATGATTTGCAACTGTTAATATACATCAAAAGAAAGGTAAATTTAAACATTGTTAAAATCGCTTAACTTTTTATATATAAGTCGGAAAAACGCAATCAAATTTTGCAAAGTTGTAATGAAACTGAATTTTTTTGAACCAGTATAAATGATTTGCAACTGTTAATATACATCAAAAGAAAGGTAAATTTAAACATTGTTAAAATCGCTTAACTTTTTATATATAAGTCGGAAAAACGCAATCAAATTTTGGTAATCGATCTTTCTTTTTCTT
>NW_016169321.1:17468-17646 GCF_001687245.7 Rhagoletis zephyria
AGAGACAGGAAGTGGGCAATGCTAGACGAGTGCAGCTATATGTTTTCCTTACGAAGTATCTGAATGAGTGCGACAGTGATGCAAGGCTCACACGTATAGGGGGAAAGTGGTGACATTCTGCACACCGCTCATACAAATGTCACCAGTTTTGTCACCAGTTTTGAAGTGACTGAAACCC
>NW_016169323.1:0-10693 GCF_001687245.7 Rhagoletis zephyria
TGAATCAAACGTGCGTCCTGCTGAGTAGATGTAGGCATATCTAATCACTCTGCTATAGCTATTTAAAAAGAACTTACCTAAGAGTATATGAAGTGATAAAACTTGCTGTAGTTAGTTAGTTAGTTAAAAGCCTGGAAATAGCGAGACAAGACACACTGCGACCTAAAAGGACTTTTGAATCTCTAAAGAGAGTCTCTAGCCCAGTATTCCCAAGATCTTTTTGGCTTCCTTAATGAATCTTACAGGGCTCTAGTAAGTGAATAACTATTAAAAAGGGTTGATATTTAAAGCGGATTAAGTTTTGCCCTGGCAAGGCCGTATGGTCTTGGAGTCAAAATATCTGCATCAAGCTTCCTTGTGTAGAAGCAGTCGCTAGATACATATGTAGCCTAAATTGCAGTTCCGTCGTGGCTGATGTTTCTTGAATAAAAACCGGAATAGGAGCGACTCTATAGCCTCAGTTTAGAAATTTCTTATCGATGCAGTGACGGAGAGATATGCACGTTTTTGCAGTTTGTTGAGATGTAGTACGGCAATATTTTGCAGTGTCTTCTGCCATCATACTACGGACGCATACGAAATAACCGGATGAACGATCCCATGTTCTTGCAAAAATCTTCGGGAGGCCCGCGTGTCCCTAAAATGCACTGCATTGATTTTTTCAACTGCCTGAAGGGAATAAATGCTCTTGGCTATTTGGCTACATAGTCGGCAAATCATATTTCCTCTAATAACATTATATACCTGGGTATTAGACCTAAATTTTTTTTTTGCAGAAACGCTTTTTTCTTTTGAATAGCGTTATTTCTCTATATTAATGATGCAAGATCTTGATAACCATGTTGCCAATGACTTTAGTACCTATCGGTTAACTATAGCAGAGAGCTTCCCAACATAAATAGCTATTCAGAGGCTTTCGATGGCTTTATATTTTTTCTCAAAATAAATTTTTTTGTTTTGTCTTTAAAAGGCAAATTTTTTAATCTTATTTAAAAATTTGTTCAATCAATTCCCAAAAAGTTCTACAATGTCTATTACAAAATATTAGAGTTCTACGTAAAACTCAGATCAATTCATCCTTTAATTCCAAAGCAAATCGAAATTGTATTCCTACCTCTATCTGCTCACAAATTTAATCGAATCCCAGCAAAAGAGGTCCAGGTTTCATCAAATAAATATTCGCTTTGCAATAACGATATTCGTGTCTAACATACGATGTCATACCATTATATATATGTATATTGGGGTGGTCCAAAACTTCATGTGAGAGGACTAAAGTTGGAATTTTAATGCTCTCACCCCCTAGGATTGCTCGAAAAATATAGTCATATGGAAATAACTATTTTTTTGTGGAAATGGTGAGCTTTAAAATTCCTCATTTACCTTTTTTGGACCAGCCTAGTTTGCATGCCTACGTACGTAAGCTTTTACGCTTTCCTAATTGTTTGTCAATGCTCCGTGCATGCATACATTTACCCATTTTTACTCCAATATTTGTCAGCATAATCAAACTGATTGTGTAGATAAATAAATGGAAGTTACATGATTCGTTTATATTTGTACGAATAATCAACTTATATTGTACTTTGGCTGGAAAGGCGTATGTGTATGCGTATAAAGTTACACACCCAGTAGATACGATTCTGTAAATATTCGCGTATATTTTTGTTAAGACTCCTTTGGTTTACACGGAATTCCCTGAAGTCAGAAAATGCATTTTCATTAGTGGCTAACATAAACATACTCTGGTACTTACATGACTACGATAAACATATGTACATATATGAGCACACTTACAAATGGGATATGCTCACTTCACGCCAGATAAGAGTTAGGAAAACATTTTTATGTAGTATTAAGTATTGTAAGCAATGTTCGTAGTTTCCCGAAAGACAGTACTCGAAGATGCTTCATATATTCCACCTCGGTGCCACGCTTCCGGGGTTTTGGAATATTTCCTTTTTATACCACACACTTCTATACAGTTCATCAGATTTCCTTCGCTGCTCCCAAAAATGATGTACCATTATCGCTGAAAATTCGTTCACATCGTTCATGATAAACACGCAATAAATGCTACCGTCTTCAGGTCACTTACCACATCCCAATGAACCGCTCTTGTTTTTAGGCTTCCGAATTCAAGACTCCACATTTTCTATTTTTTTCTTTTTCTCATTTGGCATAAACACCGTTTTTTGGTTTGGGCCGAGTGCAAAAAAAAAAACCGTCTGCAACTGCTTCTCCCCTTTGCAAAGTTGACCCAGTTGTGAGTTTTTCAAATGCAAACCGGTCCTTCTACACTTGTTCCGTCCATTGACACCCTTGCCTTCGTCGTTTTTTCCCTTTCTTCGTCACCTTCTCGTCCTGCTATCGAAATTGGCTTCAAAAAGATGCGTATATTCATAGGATTTCCTTGAAGACTTGATGCACTAAGAAAATCTGACAAATGGTGGATTTGACATGGCTGTAGCCACATTGGCAAGGTTAAATCACTTAGTTCGTGAAGCTCTTCAGTCTTTCACACGGTATCGCGATCTAGGAACTTATAAGAATTGTTAAAAAGGCTTATCCTGTGGGAATTTACGCAAACAGCGGTATCTACTTTCTTGTTGATTAGGCAAAGTAAAGTGGAACTAAAATCTTCTAGCAGATATACAACACACCAAATTTTGCTTACCAGCTGGTATGTGCGCCCGACCAGCTCTTTGACGTCAGCTTTGAACAACTCAGGCGACTTCTTATTTTGAAGTTTTGCTACCCCCATTATCATCTCGTTTTGGCCGTGAGGCGAGGCGTAAGCATTATACCATTACTTTGATAAGGGTTCTTCTTCATACATACTTCATCCAACGCGCTATCGGTTTAGCGTTCGCTATCGGTTCAAAAGCATTGAAAAGTGATTCCTCCATATCTGAAAAAAACTCAGGAAATCTCCTATCGGATTTTCATCTTCCTCTGCGTATTTAATAAATCAAGCCGTGTACGGTCAATCACATTTCCTGGATTGGGCTAATGTCAGTTTTCATCCGACGAGGATATCTAGCTGTTGGATATTATTAAGAGACCGAACATTCCAGGTGTCTACCCATAAATCGTAAGCGAGCGTCATTTGCGTTCAAAAATATATTGATACGAAGCATCTTTGAGTTATACGCAGCTCACAAGACAGTGCTTGACGCGATTTATAATGATACATTTATATTTATATAGCGAGCCGCTTGGTCTAAAACATACACTTGCTTGCATTCGCCCTGATGGAAAAAAAACGCTGCAGACTTCTGTGGCTCCTGGCGTGGCCCCACCAAAAATCGATTCTCTTTTTGCTGGCTGCTGGTCTTGTCGAACGCGAACAGCAAGGGTAGGAATGGTGTATATTCTAGCCCAGAAGTCTTACCGCACCTGCATATTATCATACCATATTAAGTAGCCGTGGTAGAGGTTCCAACTCCACTGCATTGCTATCCAATTTATCATGAAAAACTTCACCGCCAATTTCAAAATTAAAGATACGCATGTCTCTACCATTTTACCAACAATAGTATCAATAACGCAAAAGTTCCTTGCACGTCCTCTTGTCAATTATATTAAAGCACTTGCTGCATGTTTGCGGCTAATTTTCGTGTTGCAAGTCAACCAAGCGTACAAAGAACTAACGATGTACAAGACGATGAAAAAAAATATATATATAAAAATAAAAAGCACACGCAAAATGTGATCAGACAAATACACTACGCGGTAATAGCACACAAAAGCACACATGAGGGGCGAAGTCAGAAAATAGACAAGAACAGCAACGAAGAAACAAAAGCGACAGCTGCAGTGGGAATATAAATAGAAAGCTGGGAAAGCAAGGAGTAATGCAGAAATTTGTTGGTGTCGAAGTTGTAGGTGTGCGGGCGTATGCAGCGCTGCTTTTAGTGTTCATTCACCAGATACGCTGGGGCGTATGAGTGCCCAATTACTATGTACAGTGTCGGTCAAAAGTGGATGAATGGTGTTTCGTACTTAATATTTACAATATTTTTCAAGCTATAATTTTTGGGAAATTTTTTTATAAATATTTTTACCCAGATTTTTATTTTTAATTTTTTGGGTATGCAGTTAACGTGACTATGAAATTCTAGTAAAATTAGTGTAGATTTTTAATAATTTTCTTTTTTTGAAGGCGTTTTGAACTTTTTTCCATATAAACATGAATTTCTCGTGGAAGAATATGAGCAAAACCTCTTGCAAAAAAATAAAAAAAGTCAATGCCAGTTCTCCTAAATTTCGCTTTTTATATGAAAAAACGAAAAAGCCGTCAGCAAAAAAAATTATTAAAAAGCAATGCGATTTTTTAGCTCAAACCTTCACTATTGTAACTAAAATTTTATAATTCTGTTAACTGCATACCCAAAAAATTAAAAAAAATTCTGGTAAAAAATCTCGAAATTTAGATACAAATTTATGGAATTTTCTAAATTCTGTGTAAAAATTGAAATTGTGATTTATATGGTTTTGGTTAAAGCATGAAACATATTTTTATAAAAAATATCAAAAAAATGTTGGCATGAAAAATATTAAAAACGAAACACCATTCATCCATTTTTGATCGCCACTGTACATACGTAGTACTCCTAGCTGTACTAGGCGTGCATTTACCCTTTTCCCTTAGATAACTAGCTACCCTAGTAGTGTTCACTGTTTTTGTTATTGTTCCTATCATTTGTTATCCTCTTTGTTTTGCTATTCGGTTGTACTTTGCGGCGTTGTAATTGCGATTTAATTAAGAAAATTGATAATTAGTTTTGACAGCGTTGAGAATATCAGCATTGAGCTGGCGAAACTAACAACCAAACAAGCAGCCAGCGTGCGAGCAATGTGTGAAATTGTCAAAGGACTCGTTGTTTATTGTTATTTTTCCTTTGCTATTTTGCCAAAGTTTGCCTTGAGTGTAGCTATGTATGTACTATGTACGTTTTTTGTTGGCTTGTCTGCACATTTGTCTATCGCATCTGTGAGCTTCCGGCGGCGACTGTTGCGCTTCAGATGCTCTTGCTGTTGCTGCTTCAGCTGCCAAAGCCAAAGAAAGCTCTCTTGTACTTTTCTTACATTTGCAATGCATTTATTTTTTGTTTGCTTTGGATGTCTATTTACAAGTGTGTTGATTATAATTGTTTGTGTGTGTGCTTGTGTGCCTTTGTAACGGAAACGGATATTGCGGCTGCACATGATATGCACTGTGAACTTCACAACTGACTCACTCATTCATTTCCTGTCAGCCAGAGTGTAAGTGTGTGTGTGTTTATGTGTGCACTTTCGACGCTAGAAAAGTGTAAAATTTAATAAATATACATTTACACACATGAAGCATCGATATACAGAACGTATGTACATTAGAGTGGTCCAAAAAAGTTGGAATTTTAATGCCGGCACCCCCTAGGATTGTTCTATATCGAAAAAAATATACCCCTATTTTTTTATTTTGAAATCAAAAAATATTTAGGGGGTGCTCAAAGCGCTCAAAGTTTTCCATGTATTTTATATGGAGAAAAACCCATTTTTCGTAGAAATGGTATAAAAGTCTTAAAAATCAATATTTTTCAATCGGAAAACTGTGGTTCTCTTCAGGAGACTTCCAGTATTAATATCCAATTGTCCATTTAACCATTTTTTATGATTAAAGATTTTTCCATTGCATTTTCTAGGGGTTTTGGAGGATCTATAAAATATAGTTACTATGAAAAAATGGTTAAAGAGACAATTGCGTATTATTACTGGTAATCTCCTGAAGATAAGAAAAGTTTTCCGATCGAAAACTATTGATTTTCAAGAACTCTACACTATTTCTACGAAAAGTGGTTGTTCCCCCATATAAAATACATGGAAAACTTTGAGCGTTTTGAGCACTCCGTATTTATATTTTTTTTTTCAAAATAAAAAAATAGGGGTATATTTTTTTTCGATACTATCGAACTATCCTAGGGGGTGGCGGCATTAAAAATCCGACCTTATTTTTTTACATACATTTTTGGACCACTTTAATGTACATGTATATGTTGCTTTGTAAGTATTTATCTGTAATTGTTTCTAAACTTTCATAAGCCCGCACGAACTTTAACTTTTATTCTTGTTTAGTTTCCTCTGGAAAATGCTCAGTAAAATGGTACTCATTTTAATGAAGGTAAAAGAGTATTAAATGTCTACAAGACGCCCTCTATAATTTTGAGAATATCAAGAAACGGGTGCATAGGGCCGGATTACTGTGGACAAGTTTTGACAGATGTTTTTCAAAAATGCTGGAGAAGTAAATTTTTGACAAATCCGTATAATTTTTTTTGGTGACAAAATTCAGATTTCAAAATGAAAACGTTTTTGAGGTCGTTGATTCGATTTTGATGATAGAATTGTGCAATTACGTATGGCTGATTTAGAAAAAGCTAAGAAGATCAAACAAAATACGTCGAAAATGTCCCACTGTGCGGCTGGAATAGATTTAGGCATCGTGACTGGAGCTTTCCTTGCTCTACTCTGAAAACTGAATTCAGGGAAGGGTTACTTACGTATTTTCTACAGCGCCAAAAATATGCATACTCTGATTTTTTGACGATCTTATTTATTTATATCTTCCATACCAAACCTTTTTTATTTTTGTATAAAAAAGTAGTTCATTCAACAGAAAAAACCCACAACAATAAACTTTTTTTTCAATCATACAGAAGTCGTGAAAATGCATGGAATACCACCAATTTTTCATTGAAATTTCAAATAAAAGGGGTTCACGATTTATTTCGAAATTAGTTTTTTTTAGGGGGTTGCCACCCGTTTATGAAGGTAAATCGATTAATTAATAAGATAAATAAAGTAACACAACAATGTGGGCGCTAAACTAAAGAGGCTTAAAACAATTTCGTTCGAAAATAACTTTGTAAGAGGGTTGCCACCTGTTAAAAAAGTTGTGGTCAATTCCACTAATATATTCAACGAAAAACCCTAATATGGGTTTTAAAAGAGAAAGGTTTAAGGAAGCTTTTTTTATAAATTGTTTTTCAAGAGTGCTGCCACCTGGTTAGAAATTAACAATTTATTTATTTAACAAATTAATAAAAATATTTTAATATGGGTATTAAACACGGGAGGTTATATGTGAGCGGTATCTATGTGGAAAATAGTTTTGACGGGGTTGCCACCAGTTTAGAAATATTATAAAAGTGAAAGCTTGTTGGTGAGTATGTTTTATGGTCTCTCTTTGTGTAAAATTTGGAACACTGATGGCTTAAGCCACCTGCTTAAAAGTTAAATTCTACATTACACTATCAGTTCATCGCAATGAATGTCAAATGAACGAGATTTAAGGCGACTTTATTAAGAAACATTTTTAAAAGCATTGTCACCTAGTTAAAAAGTAAAATAACTAAAAATTTGTTATGAAAAGTTAAATGAAGCACTGAATTATGTATGTGAAATATGTGAAATAGCACACGAATTGTGTTTAAGATGGTTTTATTTTGAAGGGAGTTGCCACCTGTTTAAAAGTTAAATCCCAGTTAAATAAAGTATTGGAATATGGGTGTCAATTGAAAGAGATATAAGAAATATTTTTACTCGGCGACGGAGTCTCTCTGCCACCACAAATCCTACACCGAATTTGCGCTCCTTTACATGGCAGCTGTAGTATACGTCGCAAGGCCCCAGACATTATTTGCCTTTCCCCGTGTAACGAATTTCTGGANTATACGTCGCAAGGCCCCAGACATTATTTGCCTTTCCCCGTGTAACGAATATCTGGAATGGCGGTGGTGTCAGCTTTTGTCCATACGAGGACATCAACCAGCCGGGCAGATGCACCTTCCCCATTAAGGGTCCGGCTAGTGTTATTATACTTTTAGAAAAATTTCGATTCTATACACTTAAGGCGCAAGTCGCCATTTTTAAACCAAGTAAATCTGCGTATTGTTTCCATTTTTTTTTTTCTAGAGACTTCTCCAAAGAATAAAACCCATTCCAGTAATAATAATAACAGATTGGCGCTTATGCATACGTAAGTAAGAGAGCGCGCACATTACATTGCATTACTTAAGAAATATATGCAAAGGAATAAACGAAATTGCATAAGAAATTCTAATAAGTTTGAAAATTTCAATGATTTTTACAAACAATAATGTTAGCTAGCAAGATCACATAAAGCTTCTAGTTGCAGTATTTATTTAGTATATTGGAACTCGATATTTCCATGGTAAAAAAATATCCTTGACGCCCCAATCCCAGGTAGAATCCAGTACTCCTACTAAATCTTCTCATAAGTTACTACAGACCAATTGCAATGATGGAATGCAATCGATGTTGAGAGCCATTTAGGCATAGCATGGCATTGCTGATCCTTACTAAATTTGGACATCTGCTGTTTGCTGTTAAGATTGGGATTGTAATCCGGTTCGCGATAGCATGTGCCACACATGCCGTGTGGGACCAAACCTATCTTGTAGATATATCAGCTCCCAAATTTTTTGGGAATATAGCGATGAACAGGAACACAAGCTAAGTGCCTATTCAGGCACTAACTGGAAGGCAGTCGAATTAACATCAAGCCGTTTACTAATACTTAGTCCACATTTAATTAAAGGAAATACCAAACTATAACCCAGTCAAACCGCTGTGTTTAGGGAACGCAGTTAGACATTTCTCAACCAATGCAGAACGCAGTGCCACACTGAATGAAAGGCTCTGATTGCCCCACGGAAGTCTATTTTTCATTAAGATATATTTTTACCTTGTTATTCGTAATAAAAATGATCCTTTCTATGATGGTATGAATATTAAACGTAACTAACTATTACTTTTATTTAAAAAGAGAAATTACAAAAGATTTCACTGCGAATGTACAACCAATAAGTGCTGGCATCTTGTAAGTAATAGCAATGCTAATGCAACACACACGTTCAAGCCATTTAATTTCTATACAATTTTAAGAGCAGACTATATTTATATCCATTCAAGATGAAAGATTTGAAAGAAAAACATCCCTTCGGTTAACCAAAACAATTTTTGCAGTACGAAAAACCTGCAAACTGTATTTGAGCAGAAAATTTTGTGAAATATTTAACAAAATCCAGCACTCAATAGGATAAATAAAAATTCTGCAGACAACTACAGCTGGTGACGCTCGAAGCATGCGTTTAGGCGGTGAGAAACGTGGTAGTGCATGAGTGTTGGAAATATATAAATATCGAGCAGAAGTATGTAGGAGTTTTTGATTATTGTAAAAAGATATCTGCATATTTAAATGAGGGTGGTTCTTAAAAATCAAATGAATGATTTTTCAGTCTCACCCCTCGATCGGTAATACCACGGTCACAGATAAAACATATAAATTTTGGTCCCGATGGGAGATGGTTATGGCCTGTCGCAAAGGGGTCAAAGGCCAGATGCCTCTATGGTCTCAAAAAATGAAAAATATATATTTTGTGTTAATGTAATACCCAAAATCAGTACCACTAAAGTCGAGGATATCACATATAAATTTTGGTTCCGATTGGAGTCGGTTAAGACGTCTTCATAAGGTAATATGAACTTTGCCCCTGTGCGACACGCCTAAACCGTCTCCAAACGGGACCGAAATTTATATGTGATATCTTCGACTATAGTAACATCGACGCAGGAGTTGAGGCTTAGGAAATCGGATTAAAAAATTTGCTTCCTACTTTTAAGTACCACCCTAATGCACATAAATACTTATGTATGGAAATATGTATAAATGCATGTATTTTGGCATGCATAACAAGCTTTTATTTTATTTTATTTAACCCCCGATGCCAGTCTCAAATATTTGGTAATCGTTCTTCACAATAGTACATTTGGCCAACTGAATGATTTTGTTCTGCAACGTGTATGCCTACGCTGTATGCCACCTTGTTCTCCTCATTTTATATTTCACCGGAATTTTACCTCGCTTCTTTGCTAATATTATACCTTAACTGATCTATTTACTCCATTAAATCAGAACAATTTGAGCGAAAGTATGGAGAAAAAAATCAAATTGCTCTAATACATAACTAAAATGTTTAATTTTTGTAAATCGTTGCTATGGGCAAGTATATATATATATATGTATACGCAGGTCCTAAAATGCATTGTAATTCCCAGCACGCACTCAGTTTGACTTATAAACCAAAGAGTCAAGGAAGCTTGAACGAACTCGTAGTTTATTTGTCCTTGCATATGTATAAGTACTAGGCTGGGTTGGTCACCACACAAGAAAAAAAATGCAATAATCCCCTAGTTTGAGAGCTTACCATGAAAAGATTTTCGGGACATCAAAATTTTCGTCCTTGACGAGTAATAATAAACATCAAAAAACGAAATGTCGTCCTAATCTTTTCGTTTATTATTCAGTTTCAAAATATGATAGATAGTTGAAAAAAATTATTTTTGAGGATCCTGTCGACCTAGATTAGCTACTTTGCCTACTAAATTCTAATAACTCATTTCCTACCCAACTAAATAAAACTCGGACTCATGTTTATAGATAACGTATACGCCATGGCATGCAGTTTTTGGGCTTGCCAAGGATGCAAGTTTATGAACCCAAACTAACGGGTGGTTAGGATTTTCATGCATTAGTATTTGACAGATCACGTGGGATTTCAGACATGGTGTCAAAGAGAAAGATGCTCAGTATGCTTTGACATTTCATCATGAATAGACTTACTAACGA
>NW_016169323.1:11350-17643 GCF_001687245.7 Rhagoletis zephyria
CCGTTGAAAATTGTTGAAATCGGACTAAAATTGAGGCCGCTTTTCATATAACGGTAAATTTCAGAAATGCTTGAAATTTCAATATTTCGAAATTTAAGGACGCTAATTTACTTAAAATGTATACACCCCTTATCATGTATACATGGCTTATCATGTAGCGGTAGCTTTCGGAAAGGTGGAAAACATATATTTAATACTTGCGCCGGGTATTTAATGTTCGGCTCCGCCCGAACTTAGACTTTCTTACTTGTTTTTGTTGAAAGTGTCGCACATATTTTCCATATAAAAAAATTGTCTAACATTATTTATTTTATATGGACAAAAAGCGACACCTTCAGCAAAAAAAAAGCTAAATAGCAATGGCTACCTCAAAGTTGCACTTTGTTATACTAAAATTGAATGGGCTAAAAAACAGCGTACTAAACTTTTTTCTAAAGAGTGTAAATAAAAAGTGCAATAATTCTATATGAATGAAATTTGGCGGAATTTTTCTTAATTTTGCACAAGGTTTGGCGCTCTGATTTTGGGGTTTTTGTTGTAGAATTAATCCTCTTTTTATAAAAAAAAATTGCGAAAAATAAAATATTTAAAAAATAATTGCCGGTATTGTAGAGAATTCGCTGTACATAACTTTATTGTCTGACTGTATGTAGAATTGCTCAATGATTCCGAAAATGGAGTTAATTTTTTCTATGGATACGTTTTCGAGATATTTGTAATTTACCATTTTTCAGATTAAAACAAAAAGTGGTTAAACTTAATTATGTATATCTTAGGAACCAATTTAACAATCATAAAATGAGATACGTCAAATCAAAGTTAATAAAATTCTCCATAAGCCACATATACATCACTTTCCGATAGGACTGACAGTTTATTACAAATTGATTAATCATTTCACTTTATTTTTTCATTTTTAATGAAAAAATGAAAATAAAAAATCAAACATTAACAGAAGAAAAATTCAAAAAATATCTGCGCCAAATTTTTGCATTTGTGCTAAAGCATGCTCTGTTACAAAAAAAAGGAACAGTCCAGCGCCTTCGTCTTGGTCTGCAGGCTGTATCGGAGATACACCCGCTAAATTTAAACGTAGAATACGTGGTATGGTTAAGAGCATATCCAAGTCAAAAACGAAAGCACAAACTAAGAAAAAAATATCGATAACAAAAGCGATAATAAAATCGATAACAAAATCGATAAAAATATCGATAACAAAATCGTTAACTAAATCGATTACAAAATCGATAAAAAATCGATTACAAAATCTATCGAAAAACCGATTACAAAATCGATAACAAAATCGATTCCAAAGTCAATAACAAAATTGATAACAAAATCTATCAAAAAATCCATTACAAAATCGGTAATAAATTCGATAAAAAAATCGATAAAACTATCGATAACAAAAGCGATGGCAATATCGATAGCAAAATCGGTAAAAAAACCGATAAAAATACCAACAACAAAAGCGATAACAATATCTATAGAAAAATCGATAAAAATGACAAAAGCGACAAAAATATCGATAACAAAAGCGATAACAATATCGATAGCAAAATTGTTAAAACAATCAAGAACAATATCGATAACAAAACCGATAAATAATCAATAATAAAATCAATAACAGAATCGATTACAAAATCGATAACAAAATCGATAAAAATATCGATCAATATATCGATAAGTTCTGAAAATATCGATAGCAAAATCAATAACAACATCGATACAAATTTCGATAACAAAATCGGTGAAAATATCGGTAACAAAACCGATAAAAATATCGATGGCAAAATCGATTAAAATATCGGCAACAAAATCGATAAAAATATCGATAACAAAACCAAACAGATCCACATTAACTGAAACTTTCATATGTACGTATATATGCATTTACATATGTACATACGCTGCGATCAAAAGCCGCATTACATACGCATACATACTTTTTGTCTCCTTCCCACACTTCCAACATATGCACGTGTTTGCAAAATGATGACGAGGTGATTTTGTATGGAAAATCATTTATGCCCATATATTTGAATAAAATAAACATATATAGAAGATATCAACCAATACTTCCCATATACCAAACGAAAGGAAAACTCTTGAATTTTTGATTAAAGAAAACAAAAACAAAATCATTCGAGCGGTTTTCGAGCATTTTGGTAATGAAAAAAATTTGCAAATTTTTTCAACAAGTTTTTGCCTTAAAATGCTCAATATTTGTTAAATTTATATAAAATTTGTACCCGATAATATTTCTACTGCTCCAAAGAACCTATATCCCGAAAATGAAAGTTATATATGCCAACAATAAGTTGCTAGAGCACTTTAAAGGCTCAAAATTGACCCCAAAATAAGGCAATGTTTACCGTTGTTTTTACGACAGAAACCGAATTGGTTATTTACAAAAATGAATCTGTCGACAGGTTTGGAATTTTATCTTTGAAACGCCACACTTTTCTTTGAAATCGCTTTATTAGTTCTCGTGCAATAAGCGTTTTTGTGAAGCTCTAAAAATTACAACTACAACATTTGAACATAGCCCCCATACCTTAAGGTAAGACGTATTCTACGTCAAAATCAAGTTACTAATGAAGGAAAGCGAGGGATAAAGAAAGAAGTCATGAGTGGTCAAAAAATACGCAAAGATTTTTTGTGTGAAATATAGCGGTAGCGAGCCTCCTCCTGGTTATCAGTTACGATCTTAAACTCTCTCTTCCATAGTTGAGTAGTAACTGTTCTTGTGGTTGTTGTAACAACATATAAATGCCCCAAAGAATGTGTTGGGGAATACAGCTGGAGTGGCAGTGCCTGACCAGATATAAAACTGAGTCGATACGGTTACATAGCGCAGTCAATCGACTATTTTATTAATGGCTGATTTCTCTGTCACGGACACACCACATTGATCGGTAAGCCTAAACAGAGTGTAACCAGCAAAAGATCCTGCCAACGGCCCTCGCCGTAAAGTTCCTCAGGCTGGCGCCTCCTACCCACGCATACCTGAGACAATCAGGGTTACCATTGAAAAACTTTCTTCTCTATCAAGAGCTGATTCAAAAACCTACCAAAATGGCTTCTTTCCTACCATTTATTTTAACCAAGGAAACGGCTTTTGGCAGCATTAAATACATTTATTTTTGCTGGTTTTTGTATGTGAGTAGAGAACGAACAGTTTGGTGCTACTTAAACCACGCAGTCTGTATTAGAAGTTAAAGTTCTGAACGCAGCCATTGCTGCAGCGACCTTACCCGCTGATTCAAGTCAAAGCGGTCTATTGCACCCTCTCCAACTTCCAAATGAGCGTAGTTTTCTCCAGCGCATTAAACCAGCGCAGACAAGGAGCTTATGGAACTTTAGAAGAGAGGCCCCATCTCTACGAATTGTTCTCCTGCAATACTAAATAGCCAAGTACGATCGTGCCCAATTGATCGCAGGTATCCCAGGTAGCCCATATAAACTCTAAATATCGGTCAGCCAAACCCCAAATATATACAGATCCAAATGTGATTAAATTTGTATATGTAAAAGGCACTAAAGTTTTAAAGTGCGTAATAATGTTACATTAATTAAGTCTCTTTCACTGGAATTTTATTTTTTTTTATTTCCATATTTAATTTCCTCTTTACGGAACTAATAATAAGGATAATTGCAAAGTAAAATAGCCGGCAGCTATTTGAAAGACATTTACTCACACACACGCATCACAAATACGCACATCCACGCGAGTGCAAAAAAACGCAAAGCAATGTAGATAAGTATGTAATATGTGTATGTATGTATTCGAATGTGAGTGTGCTCTTAATATGCGCATAATATGTGGATTTGTAAAACGTGTCTATACAAATAAAGACCAAACTAGATGCCGGCATATACACACTCACACTAATATAAAGAAAGCTTTTGTGTGCGTGTCNACTCGTATTCACTCTCACTACACCCGCTAGCCGCGTTGGCTTGTAAATAAGAGAGTAGATGAGGGACCGCAAAATCGCAAAAAAAGATAAGTATATTTTATATAATTAAAGGACTTAATTTTACGTTTTACTTGAAACTGCAATTTGCGAACACAAAGTGGTAGATAAATGTAATTGAATTGAATTGCCGAGTAATACTGATAACAACGCATTTCGTTTTGAAAATGGTAATCGATGGTAGCCAGGGAAAGTATAGATGTACATTGCTTAATACATTACGGATTTTGATATTATTATTATTGTATGATTTTTAAAAATTTAAGAGAGTCTTATGACACCAAAATTAAATTATTTCTTAAATAAATTTAGCGGACAGTTTAGATTATGCAATACAAAAATTTACATTATATTAAATCCCTTTTACATACACTTTTCTTAAACCATACCTTCATACATATTCCATAAATCGCCGTCTTCCCAAAATCTACTTTTATACTATCTACTTACATATTTACATATGTATGTACTTAAAAACGATTTATGTACCTCATTTTCACGCTTCAAACAGACCATTGAGTAGCATTATCTTGTACAAGTTCAGCTTAAATGATACGATATACAGATAGATAAGTAGTAGCCGAGGGCACTCCTAAGCAATCAAGAAATTCTGTTTAAATACAAAGTAGCGTAGCTATTCTTTATTGGTGTTGCGATGGAGAATAAGACAGTGAGTGAGGCAGGCAATCTGCATGGAGCGAACGCAAGTAGGCGTGAAAACCAGGAATAATTCAACGGGCAATAAAAGATGCAAACTGTAGTATACAATAGTGCATGCAATAGACACTGTATTAGTAGTGTTGCCAAGGTGTGGAAAATAAGTTAAATTTTTATATGGGAATTTCTATCTAATTCGGTGCACCATAGCATACTTACGTTCAAAAAAATCGAATTTAAAGCGTGCTAAACCTTGCAAAAATACTGGAGAAAGTTATTCAGCCACTTTGGCACAAATTCAGCACTACATTTTCAGCTATAAAATGCAATTCAGCAGCATTAGCGTTAATTCAGTACTAAAATTTTGGCTTCAAGTCACCTAACATGTACAACAGTCGTCCGTTTCTGGCGCGCTGAATTGCAATATTACCGCGCTTTATATACATTACTTAACGAAAATTTTGCAGAAATATACCTTAAATCTGCTTGTAAAGTCTTAAAATGGCCATTCAGCGCTCTGTGAGCAAAACAAGTAATTTTTAAATTCCTGAATACACTTAAAAAGGGCGGGCTGAATCTTAAAACCAATTTTTTTATTACAAAAGTAAACTCAGCAAATTTTGCGTTAAGTCAGCACTTCCACTTCATTACAGTTCAGTTGTGGTTAACCACTAAGAACCGATTTCAAAGTCAAACTAATTAATTACCCATTATAAAGTTCTGAATTGTAATGTTACTAAATGGTATGTGCACAATTACGTCAGGGCTAAAAAAACACTTGAAGTTGTATAATAATGTAATGGAAATTATTCAGCTTCTATTCAGCTCAACTAAAGTCGAGCTTAATTAATATATTAATACTCTCTGGCAGACATGAGAGCAATTCAGCCAAGCTATAACAAATTCAGCTTTCCACTTTTAGCTATAAGATATTAATATCAGTGTATACATTCCCATGGTATTGTTAACAAAGTCAAACTTCATGTGTAAAGCTAACGGTTAAAAAAAAGTACTAGCGGCTCCATAATAATGTTATTAAAATTATTCAACTTTTATTCAGCTTAAAGTCGATCGGAATTAAAAAATTAATACATTCTAGTGAACTAATATTCACTCAGCAGTTTTAAAACAAACTCGGCTTTGCACTTTTAGCTATAAAAAGCAATTCAGCGCTAGAAATTGTTTGAAGTACATATGTTTAAATTTATTTTATGCTTAAAGTGTTTGCGAACTGAAAAATACCTAAGTTTAGAAAAATTGACTTGTAAGCTGCATACCGATTCTTATAATAATCATCCAGCGCTTTCATAAGCAAGCACAATATCATTTTTATCCTTTTTTAAGTAATTTTAATAAAAGAGTTAATGGGAAATTCATAATAAAAATAATAAAAAAACTTATTCAGCTGCAAACATACATAATTCAGCGCAAGTTTTTCGCGTGTTTGTGAAGAAACAGTCGTATTTTTGTTTTCTGGGTCAATGTTGCTAGACTTAAAAGTTAAGACCGGGCGCTGCAATATAAAATTTTGTAATTATGAATTTGAATATTAACGAAGAGAATTTAATTAAAATTTCATTCACCAATTTTCAGAGAGAAAAAAAAAGGTGTGTAAGATTAAATTCAGCGATGTTTAAGTAAATTCAGCTAAGGGTT
>NW_016169324.1:0-9900 GCF_001687245.7 Rhagoletis zephyria
ATCCTTCCGTGCTATATACGCGCATAGTCGAAATGCAAATTGACCTGCCTTTATGTACGTACATACATAGTTAATATGTATACGTAGGTGTTTAGGATGTAAATGTGTATAAGTTAGAAACTCATTTATAACAATTAATCTGACTTTGTAGGTTTTTGGGTTTAGATTTTCTTGGAATTATAATAATGGTACATATACATATACTTAGTATTTAAATGAGACCAATTTTATAATTGAGCGCGTTTATGTTCACTTAGTATTTCGCAAACGTTGATATTTTGAGAAGTTTTCTTCATCGGCAACTTCTAAAAGTATGTAAGTTCTACAACTTGAACAGTTCTATAGAAAACAACTTTTATCGATAAATTTATCGATATATTCAGGTTTCGAATCGAAAGTCTGAAAGTTTTCTCTCGGTTTGATAAAAAAAAAATTTAATTTTTCAATTCGTAGGAAAACAAGCATTCGCTCGATTTATCGATAAATCATCCTATAAGTGTATGATTGAAAAATCGAAAAGTAACGACATCGACAAATGTATCGAATTATCCACATTTGTAGAAACAATTTTCAGTTTGTTCAGCCTCGCATCCCTCGCTCCCTTTCTCTTTTTTGTAAACCAACAAAATTATTGCAATTATGTACTGCCAGTACATTTGTTTGCATAAGTGTTCCATTTATTTGTTTGCATAAGCACTTTACTGCCAATTTGTTTGTGCAACACTTAATTGCAACTAAGTGTGGTAACGCATTGCGGTAAAAAAAAAAATAAAAAAAAAAAATATAAATTTCCAACGCCTAGCAGTACATAGCAATCTATGTTAATGTTGAGAGAAATGCCTAAATAGCATCCACAATGCTGCCATGCCTGCTGCTTCCTTTACCTTTGATTAGTGAAGTAAGGCGTAGGTATAGCTCGCGTCCATGTATTAGTGTGTGAGTGAAGTGGGATTTTATTCTTAGCTCACTTAAAGTACCTTCGTATGCACATTATGTATGTATGTACATTAGAGTGGTCCAAAGAATATAAAATCAGAATTTTATTGCTCTCCCCCAATGAAACCCAAAAATTGTTTATTTAACCATTTTTTTAATATTGAATAGTTTTTTACGGGTCCCCCAAGAGCCCCATAATTGAAATGGGGGACCCATCAAAAATCGTTAATATCGAAAAATGGTTAAATAAACAATTGGGTATTATTATTTGCAGTCTCCCGAAGAGAAACAGAGTTTGCCAATTGAAAAATATTAATATACAAGGACTATATACCACGTCTACGATAGTTTTTCTACAGATAAAATAAATACATGCAAAACTTTAAGCGGTTTGAGCGACCTTTAAATATTTTTTGATTAAAAAAAGATCATTGGTAAATCTTTTCGATTTAGAACAATCCTAGGAGCTGAGGTCATTAAAATTCCGACTTTACTTTTCTCACATCCATTTTTGGACCACCCTTATGTACATGCATATGAATGTACATTCACAACTATACAAATTTATTTACATTTTTATGCTCGCCGACAAGTGCAAAGCATAAAATGCTTATAAATATATATTTATACATATGGATATATATGTTTACAAAGGCAGTGCATTAAGATGGCTCAGTAACTCTAAATGTTACTCGTCGCGTCGTATCTATAATGCTGAATTTCAGCTAGGCATTAAATGACAAAATTTTTAATGACAATATTGGGCATTAAAAAATTCCCATGCCGTTACATTCATAAAAATAGTCATTATCGATGTCTGTTTCCACACGGCATTTTTATATCGCATAAATTTTCTGTCATTTCAATACCTACTGAAAATTCGGCATTCGAATTTTTCGCTAGTTTTATGTACGGTAGGGTAATCCTGTTGTTATCCTCGTCGTTGCCGATTAAAAATGGTAGGGTTTACATTTTAAATACTACGGCATCCTGTGCTGGTTCAATCGGTTATGTTTTTACTGCCTCTTGCAGTGGAAATATTTCGGAAGACAATTTTAAGTATTGAGTCAGCGTTCTTGATTCTTTCATGATTCCTTCAACTAGTGATATATTCACCAAATAATGAATTTTATCAATGAAATTACGAATGAATTTAAAATGTGATCTGTCAAAAAAGTACCGGTAATTGTATTGTACGGGTAGAGCCAAGACCTACAATGTTTTCTCCTAGATTAGAATACAAAAGCAAAAATTTTGCAGTAATCTACCTCGCTAATGTGTATCATCAACTGTTTTGTTCAGAAGTGTCAGCGGAACACATATCTACAATTGAATCATAGAAAAAAGTTCAATAAAAATTACATAGACCCAGCCTAATGTATGTGTTGGAAAAATAGAGGCCTACACTTCGCTTTTGTAAATATTTATGCATGTAAATGCTTAAGTATCNATTCATTCTTATCACTAATATACATACAAAAATAACTGAAAAGCAATCTCGCTCAGCAAAGCTTATGCAGCTACAGAGAAGAAGAATCTGGCCTAATATCAGAAAATTTAGCAATAAAAATAATCGCCTAATTTAATGATTGCGCTTAATTACACATTTACATTTAATGCATAGATTGCTGTGTAGTTCCAGTCTTTTACGTACTGTATTAATTAAGTATCGATTTGTTCATGGCAATACATACTTATATATACATTTGTATGCTCATTTGCCTAAAGCTATTTGCTACAGATGCTTACACAAGCTTGCAAGTTCATTACCGTAACCTGAATTGTTTAATATTTTCCTAGTTGAACTAGTTAGTTTGTGTGTTTCGGATGCCGTACCTCTATTAAATTTTTGCTTCTGCTTAACCTTCCCCACAGACCGTTTTTACTTTCATGCCAAAGTGCGTAACCAATAATAACCAACCAAGTACATATTAGTTGTATTAACATAAATTTCTTTTACGCTTTGTTGCATAAATTCGTTGAAGCCCTAAAAGTGCGCTCAATTACACGCACACAAAGGAATTTTGCGGTATTATAGCATTGAAGAAGAATCGACCGTGAACCTTTAAAGCAGAATATGGTAATTGCATAATGCATATGAATGTACGTATGTATGTATGTTTGACCAATTAAGTGAAACCACGAAGCCTTACACTTAGGAGTAGTTATAAGCAGAATATATGTATGTACACAGATTTTTCAGATATTATGTACCTCTGTTGGTTGGTAATAGCAAAAATATGGTTCATTATGGTCCATCAAAGTTCAATGCGCTCAAAAAATAAAAGTTAATAAATACATTTTTTTTTTTCACTAAAATTGCAGTTATCTTCGAAAGTATGAGTCCTATATAATTTGCTATATGGACCTTTTTTGTAGAGAATCGAAGTAAGCTAAGAATATTGACCAACAATTTTAATCTTTCACACAGAAAAACAAATCGATTTAATACTTTTCCAAATATCTCGAGAACGGAACGAGCAAAAAATTAGAAAAAAGAATCACACATACACACATCAAAATTCTCTAAGAAGAGGAATATTTTTTTTCTTGAAAAATTTTTCACATACCAATTTTTTGATAAAAAAATAGTTTTTGAAAATATGCCATCTCAAAAAAATTAAAAAAAAAATCACAATGGTAGCTCTGACTATTGAGCAATATTTAAGTATAGTATTATGGGGTACACTCTACACTAATTTGAGTTATGATTTCTTTTACACCGAAGTTGAGTAAAATGAGTACATTACGAATTTAAAAGTTTTTAAATTTTTTTTTACAATTTTTTTTAGTATGCAGTTTCGTAGCCCATTCAATTTTTATCGATTTTTAAGCGATTGCAAAACTGGCGTTAATTTCTTTTAATTTTCTTTGCGCATTTTCTTCCATAAGACAAAAGTGCAAAAAGCCTTCAGCATAAAAAATATTAAGAATCAACGCAATTTTGTTGTAGCTTACCACTTGCACTTTATTTTACTAGAATTTAATGGGCTACAAAACTGCATACTAAGAAAAAATTTGTAAATTCGTAATGCACTCATTTTACTAAACTTTGGTGTAAAAAAATTTGTGTGAAAAATTTTGGAAAAAAAATTCAATAAATTCTTTTCATAGAGAATTCTGATGTGTGTATGTGTTTTTTTTTTCAAATTTTTTCCTCGCCCCTTTCTCGATATATTTGGGAAACTATTAAATCGATTTGTTTTTGTTTTTGTGCTGTAAAGTTTTTAAGAATATATTAATCAAGCTCAAATTTCATATTTATTTATTATTTATGTTTATGCATCAACCCTAAAAATTTTAAACAAATCAAACACATAAAGTGTGAACTCCGTCCATTTTGGTATGGAACGCCCCATATACTTAATTAGGGCATTCATTTGCCTGAAGTTAGCTTATTTTCTCTAAACTTTGGTAAACACAAAGAATAAAAACGACATAAATAATTGTGATCAATTGATATACATACATAGCAGCTTATTTACGCAAATATTTTCATCGCATTTTTAAGATTCTGCAAGGTAGCCCGGGTATTCCCTTAAAATTAAAAAAAAAAAACTTGATACCACCTTTATTGCTCCGTGAAATTTTTTGAAGTGAAACTTCTTTACGCTCGGTTGAGTCTATGTAAATGCAAATATCGATGAAATCGACAGGATCGTTGGGCTCTACTACGATAAAGGTTTAAAAGAAAGGAAGCGATGATTAGGCACTGTCAATATTAACTTTTATTGTTTTTGTGTTGAAACACTGAATAATTTTTTGCTTTTTATTTTTCACCCATTTTTGCATAAAAAGTAAAGTTAACAATTAAATATACATAAATATGTAGTTTTAAACCTAAAAAACCCGAAAAATGTTTAAAAGTCGCAGAACCTTAAAAAATCCGGTAAGATTCAGAAAACGTAAACAGCGAATACCGAAGAAATCGTGAATGTTCTTAAAAATATTCTAACAAATTCTAGAAAAGTCTCAAAAAACTCAAAAAATCACGGACTTTAATTTTAATATCAATGTCTAAAAAAGCAACATAACCTGTTTTTTCTGATCAAATAATTTTCAGCAACTTGAAACTTGCATTTTATTACACTTTTCACATTTCCACCAAAAGCTTAACGGCATTTAATAACTCCCTTCTAGCAGTAATCTCCGCTTTCCAATAGGCATAAACTGCAATTAAGGCTTGGTGGAAATAAACTATAAAATTGAATGGACAGCATACTCGAAAATTTTCTAAAAACTCTGAATAAAAATTTTGATGAATATTAATTAATTTTTGTGAACTTTGTACAAACTTTGAAGCTTTTATTTATGTAATTCCTGTTATACGTCGAACTAATAAAATAACATTAAAAATAAAGAAACATAAGTTGCAAATAATATAATTTTAAATTTTGGTGGTCTTTACACGACAATCTACTACACCTGAATTCTCAGATGGTTTTCAGAGGGCGTAACATTCGAAATATGCGACATCTTCGTAGAGCAATTGAAATTCGATATGAGTGCACACCATCAATTGTGCCAACTGCCAACATCCATCAAAAAGATCACACAATTCATTAAAATTTCTATCAACATTAAATAGCTATTTAATGTACAAGGAAACATAACAAATGAGATCTTGCTCTAAAAACACTACCTGATTTCATTAAACGGCAACAAGTGTCTTTGTGCCAAAAACCAAAATGTTCACACATATATACATACATACAGTTGCGAGTAAAATAACAGCAGTAAAATTCAAAATGATGCTGCTGGTAACTTATGTTTATTTATTTATTGTTAATAATTTTCGTTTAAAATATGGGTCGATCTGTAACAGAAACCGCATAAATAAAAGTTTCGAGACCTGCATAATGTTCACAAAAATTTAGATTTTTTTTAACTCTTAGAAAGATTTTGAGTATGCAGTTTTGTCGCCCATTCAATGCTAGTAACTATAATAAAGTGCAAGTTTCAAGTCACTAAAAGTTTCCGTGGATTTTTAAGATTTTTTTTTTTTGTGGATGCTGTTGCGCATTTTCTTTCATACAACGCATGAACCAAATTTATTTTTATATGTGAGAAAAGCGCACACCCACGACAAAAAAAATTCTAAGAAATCAAAATCTTTCTAAGAAATCTAATTTAAAAAATCGAAATTTTGATGAACATTTTTTAAGTGTAATTAATTTTTGTGAACATTGTGTAAGTTTTGTTTATGCGGTTTCTGATACGGATCGATCCATATTTTAAACGAAAATTATTAACACAAATAAATAAACATAAGGTACCAGCAGCACAATTTTGAATTTTACTGCTATTATTTTATTCGCAGCTACATGTACAGAAAACGTTAATATTTGTCATTACCGCGAGCGATTAAAAAAATTTTAACACACTTGGGAAAACGTGCCACTAATTATTAACATGATAATGAAAAACATAAATGAATAATTATAAAAAAATTTTAATTTCTAGTCTTTTTTTGCTAATTTTACAAATTTGTAGATATTAAATTGTGGTTTTTACAAATTGTTTTGAATGCAAAGAAGAATAAGTTATGAAAATGTAATAAAAGTTGATCTAAGTTGAGAATTTTGAATTAAATTTTTGTTAAAAAATAAATAAAAAATCGACATACCCTTAATATCCGCATACTAAATACATTTTTATTTATGTATACAAACAAAAATAATAAATTAAAAATAAATATATAAAAAATTAATGGTCCAAACTTGTAATGAAGTAGAATGGCCACAAAATTGCATACCTAAATTTGCAACCTACTACAAATTTTGCAAAAAAAAGTTGAAATTTTTACGGGCATTTTTTTGTTTTTGAAATATACTATACTTTTGTAACAAAAAATAAAAAAAGAATAAAAAAAAATTAAATATATAAATGTTCAAAACTTCTGAAATAGTATTGTCCCTAATTACGCGACCACCACTGTATGTACATATACATAGATGTTTGTATGTTGGTGTGTTATTTTTTGTTAGCTCATGTTTCTTTATGGGGATTTTCTTCTGCATTCGATGCCACCGACACTTCTGTATGTACAATATTTCTCTTACTACACACCGATGCCTATTCTCGAGTGCCAATGAAAGTATGCCATGCTGCCGTTGAGACGCACAGCATCTGTTTTGGTTTAGAAAATATTTTGAAATAAATTTGGATAAAAGCATATCTCAAGCGTGCTATAAAAATGTTATATAGATGTATCAAAGCACATTTTTATGCTTAAAAATGCATAGCGTGTGTGAGTATGGATGTTCATACATGTGTGTTTTGAAACCATTTATGTGCCATGGCTGATATGTGCTTTCAAAGGAGAAAGAAAAAATATTTTTACAAGTATATACGTACATACATACCCTTTCGTTTTGTATGTAATTAAATGAATTTTTCAATAAAATACAAAGTTACTATTTAGTCACCAAAACTTAATTTTATAGCATCAAAAGTACCCGGATGCATCAACATAAGCAATTTTTTTTTGGAACACAAAACATTTTCTTAACTTTTTAATCGATTTTTATACTTTGTTAAGCCTGGAAAGTTCTCTCAAACTTCATGAGAGAAAGCTAATCTAACGGCAGAATGATTTTAAGCAAACCAGAGAAGGAAATTCAATTCAAGATTCGCATCTTAGTTCTTCAGAGATGGCATAGTCAAGAACACAATCTTTGAGAAAAAAATATAGATCGAACTGGCCAGCAAAGCAACCTGTAACCAGACAATTATATTTTACATCCTTCTGCCAGGTATCTGAAATTGGTACACAGATGGTTCAAAAACTGACGAAGATATAGGTTTTATTGGAGCTGCAATTAATTCGGCAATCCTATTTTTATAGAAGAACGTCGCGTTCTACGCGAAAATTTGGGCGACTTAGCCTACATCAAGCGTTCGAAAAACAAAATTTTGACAATCAGGAACACGTCATCATGAAAGCAACAAGGCTGCATTATTGCGGTAAAAGCGTAACGAGTAAATTGGCAGTCTAAAAAGGAACTGACAGTCCTATAAAACCAGAAATTTTCCTTGCTACCTAGAATTTTGTAATGAGTTTTGACGGTACCATGCACCCCTAATACGATATGGGTTTACATGAAAAATATGCGATATAAGATTGTAACCAGGATCACGGCTTATAAACTTTTTTATTTGTTTATATCAGTTCCGGGTTAAACGAGTTCTCCCAAATTTGGTACACACTTTGATTTTGGTTTTTTTTTTAAATTTATTTATAGATATATTTAAAAAACTCAACATTTGTGTTTTTATTTATTTCATTAAATTTATTTTTAGTTTTGTTTTTTAAATTATTTTATACTATTTTTTATTTTTTTAACTTTATAATGTACATACATACATAATTTTTTTTTAATAATAAATTTGTTTATAAAATTTTTCATCTTGTGTTTTTATTTAATTGTTTATATTTAATTTTGCTTTTTTAAGTATTATATATTACTTTTTAATTATTGTATGTATGTAATGTATCTTCATTCATATATTTTTTGTTAAAAACTATTTTTTGATTTTATGTTTATTTTTATTTCTTTTTGTGTTATTATTTTAATTTTTCATTTATATTTTTGTTCTTCGTTTGTTTGATTTTATACTATTGTATTTTATTTTTTAATTAACTTATTTTTTTGGAATAGGTACTTATTTTAATTTTTTTAATTTCATGTTTTCTATTTAACTTCATTATCTTCTTATGTAATAATAAATTTTTTTGTATTGTTTTATTCTGTTTTATTTTATTTTATTTTCAAATAAATTTATTTGCATAGTATCTTTATTTCTAAAAATTTTCAATTTATGTGTTCTTATTTGTTTTATTTTTTTTTGCATTTTTACTGCATTTAATTTTACTTTTTTATGTTATTTAATTGATTATCTTAAATTCACTGTGTTCTACTTTTCCTACTTTTTTATTTCCTTTTTTATTTTGATATTTAATTTTTTACACTTATTTATTTATTTAACTTTTAATTATTTTATTTTATATACTTTAATTTTCTTTTTTGGTTTTTATTTTTATTTACTTTTTTGTAAATAAATTTTTTTTTATTTTTTCACTTTATGATTTTTTGTTTCTATTTCACTTTTGGTTTTTATTTAATTTTAGTTTCTGATTGAAATTATAATTTTTCTTCCATTTAATTTCTCACAAATACAAATAATCTACCTCAAAAATAAAAGCATACAAAATTCTTTATTACCAGATTGCAGCGTGCGCTCATGAATCTTTTGTCACCCACCCACTCGCTTTTCGCGCAGCTTTCTGCACTTTCCCTTGCTTGCATAGATAAATCATTTCGACTTACGAAATTTTCGTAAATATTTTGTGCTGTGCGTTACCCTCGTTTTCAATTACCTCTCACCCTCCTGCAGCCTTTTGCGATTGCCTTCACTGTCATGTGTAAATTTTTGATTATTTTCGTAAAGCATTGACATTGCGCTACTTGGCCACATTGGGAGCACAATCCGCAGCTATCTGCAGCTACTTTAACGCCACTCTAAAAATAAGAATCTGCGGCTCGTAAATATCTTGAAAATTTAAATATTGTACGCTACGAAGGAAATCTTACAGCAGTAGAGATACTCGTGCTACATAAGCACGCTGCCTGCTCTCCACATTCGGTGCTGCGCAATTTGCTGCTTCAACCAAAATTTGTAAATTTTGTTCCTAATTTTAAACATTTGTTCATCATTATTATAAAATTATTATTTTTCCTATAATTTTTCTCTGACAGCATTCTTCTTAAATATTATGATTAATTCAAATATTTTTTTTTCAATGCAATGTCTACCAAATGCAGGCAGATGAACGAACGGCTGCAAAATTTCTCGAAGACATTATATGTATGTGTATGTGTATGGTTATAAAAATTTACTTATACTTAAATACATTTGGTAGATAATGTCTTCTAGTGTTTATTTTGGCAATGCCGCTAAATT
>NW_016169324.1:10809-17640 GCF_001687245.7 Rhagoletis zephyria
GAATTTTTCTGAACACACAGTTTTATAGCCCAATCAATTTTAGTCTGATAATGTGCAAGTTTCAAGTGGCTAAAAGCTACCGTTGATTTTTTAGAATTTTTTTCGCCAAAGGTGTTGCGGTTTTCTTCCATATACAAATAAATTGAGTTTATTCATTATATGGAAGCCAATGCGACAAAAAAAATTCTAAAAAATTAACGGTAATTCGTAGCCACTTGAAATTTGCACATTATTAGACTAAAATTGCAGGGGCTAAAAAACTGTGTACCCAAAAAAATTCTAACACTTCCGAGAAAAAAGTTTGAAATTTAGGTGAAAATTTGTTGCACTTTTTTGCAGTTTTCTACAAATTGTTAAACTTGGGTTTATATGGGTTTTGTTAGAGAAAGAACTATATTTTAATTGAAAATTCCTAAAAATAAATAAATAAACATAAGTGGCACACAATATCACTTTGAAATGGCGTGCTATAGATATGACCGATACTGTAGGTAAACTATAAGCCATTTTAAAGTTTTCTGTTTTTCATATAATGTGATAAATTGCTGATAAACGGGATAAAATTATAAATTTGTATGGAATTTGTATGGCAGTTTTTGGTTTTGCTATTTTTATCACAAAGTTTTAGCAACAAATATAAGTATTTTATCTATAACAATTTTCCTCAAATTAGAAGATTAAAAAAAGTCAATTATAGAAAATAAATTTTTAGAAAAAATATATTTTTAGAAAAATTTAATTTATTGAAAAAAATTAGTTCACGAAAAAAATTCTGTAGACAAAAACTACTTAAAAAAAAATGTAATTGGGACGCAATAAAATGACTGTTTCATTGTGTCAAAAATTCTTAAAGTCCTTGATAACAATAAATCGCAATAAAGCCGCCACATTGGCAACTCGTATCAGCATTAAGTGCATGCGATGATTGGGCGTTTGGAGTTATAGGCGCATACAAATACGAATTTGTAATACTTACACATGCAGAGATGGATGTGCGTGCGCATATCAAAAAGCATTCACGCGACATACTACCGCCGGCTGCATTCCTCTACTTACCCATGAAGGCAAGGCAAGAAAGAATGAAAGGAAAAAAATCTAAGTAAATGAAAAAGTGAGCTAAACAAAACACATTTTTATTTATTATGCTGAAATGTGTAATTCGATGCAAATTGCAGTTTATTCAATTTCACAGGCAATTTCCGAGTTTAGCGGAATACTTAAAGGCAAATCGCTGAGCAAAGATTTTTCTTACGTTTATTAATAAATATTTATCATTGTATTTTATCTGCGCTTACTACTTTTTATGCCAATAATTTTCTTTCAATGCTAATCTTTCTTGCATGACGTCATTACACTTTTTGCATACTCACCGCGGGCAAAGCGGGTTTACCCACATCTATTTGCTGCTGGCTTGTCATACCAGCCCACATGGCGTATGCGGAACGTTAAAAAAGTAATCAAATTAGAAGGCATTTTTTTATGCTTATTTTTTTGCGTGTTTTTGTAATTGTAATGAGTTACACCGTGCGACAAAAACAAAACAAAAATTCGAAACACACGAATAAAGCTATATACTCACCGAATTTATGGCCCCAATGTAGTAAAACTGCGGTTTTAGTTTTTCTCTCTGATGGAAGGATTTTTTTTTTAAATACTTTGTGGTTTTAAAGATGTGATTAATTCCAAAAATTATTTATAAAATTCAGTGCATTGTTGAATCACAATATTGGTACCAAATGAAAGAAAAGATACTTTAGAATTTAAAAAATTTAAAATTTTTTGGTTCACCTGGACGAATGGGTATCGAAAGTGCCTTTTTGATTGTTTTTTTTTTTTACTTATAAAGTTTGAAATTCTAGGAATTGGTCAAGTGTATATTAAAATACCTTCAAATAAAAAAAAAAAAGTCCTTAAAATAAAATTTTTTCACTGAACTTTCTAAATAATTAAAAAAAAATCCTGGCGTCAGAGAGATAAACGAAAATTGCAGTTTTACTATATTTGGCAAATGGTTTCGCGATTATATTGATAAAAAATGTGTGTATATTTATTTCTAAAAATTTTAATTTCAAATATAGTTTGACCTATAATAGAAACCTCGTAAGTAAAAGTTTCAAAACTTACACAAAGTTCACAAAAATTAATCAAATTTCAAAAAATTGTATCAAAGTCTCCATCTTTTTATTTAGAATGTTTAGGAAAGTTTCGAGTATGCAGTTTTATAGCCCATTTATTTTAGTATAATAAAGTGCAAAGTTCAAGTCGCTGAATATTACCATTGATTTTTTAGGTTTTTTTTTTTGCCGAGGGTGTTGAGCATTTTCTTGCATATAAAAATAAATTATGTATATGGAAGAAAGGTCCCAACATCGTGAGGAAAAAAAATTACCAAAAATTCTAAATAAAAAGCTTAAAATTTTTCCGCAATTTTTTTAAACTTGATTAATTTTTGTGAACTTGTGCATGCTTTGAAACTTTTATTTATGTTGTTTCTGTTACAATAATTTGAATGAAGATTATTAGAAATAAATGAATAAACTGCTAGCAACACCATTCTGAATTTTGGTGCTATTATTTTGTCTGCAAGTGTATTTATGTGGCAATTGCATAAACTAAAAATAAATACCTCTCTTTTTTCAAGCTCCTAGCAATCTTTTACTTATCGACAAATGTTTTATTTATTTAGCTCTTCGCCTTTGATTGGCCATTGCCATTGCGCTAATTTATAAATTGAAAATCTCTGCATATTTGGTATGTTCCTTCTACATATGTATGTACTTTGTCATTGAAATCGAAATTGAAATCTCATTGAAAGTGAAAAAATCGCAGATATTTGAAATGTTATTTTTTGGTATTACGCTGTGGTAATCATTGTTTTCTAGGTACAAGCGCGAATGTGTATGTGTTTTTTTAATATTATTATTTTTTCTGTAAGTTAATTATCACAAAACACTATTTTGGCGCTTAGTATGTACGTACATACATATATACATATATTTTTAGGTCACCCTCTTAACGGTCTATTTGCTAGTGCATTCGCCTTCGATTGTCAATTTAGGCTGTGGGTGTTACATTTGGCGTAGGTTTTTTGTTGAGATACATTTTTTCACCTCAATTTACATTCGGCGCCTTTGTAGTAAAATCGAGCATAGATGTGAATATAAACATACCTATGTACATACATTTGTATATAATATAGTGTATAGTAAATCTACGTAGTCGTATATGTATGTACATTAAATAACATAAAAATTTGCAACAATTTGTACACAGATTCTTCGTATGGGATTTAACATACCAAATCGCATATAAATTGCGCTACTTTAATGGCGCCTACTAAAGGAAAAAATGTGTACCCCATTTCTGAGAATGGCTTCGATGACCTAAGGGTGAGGTATTATAACTGTTTGTTGGCCAAGGAAAGCCTGGTCTGAGCCCCTTTTAGCGAAATGTGTAGATGTCTCATTACCAAATACTTTCAAGGTAATTCAACATTATATGTAGTATCCATTCTAGATCTCTACCTCCAGCAATTTCCGTCCTGGGTTAGGTTAGGTTAGAGTGGCTGTCACCGGGCAGAGCACGGAGCACACGTAGGCTGGAAAAGCCCGTTGTGATACCACTGGCCGGAGCCATTTGTTTCTTTCCCTCCTTTAGTAATTAAACCACCGATTGCCGTTTATATAGCACAAAAAGCCGAGAACGTTCGCGGATTTAAGGTCGGCTTAACAATTTAGAAAGTACTCTCGATGCTGTCCGTCTCTTCCTCGACTCTGCAACTGCGACTAAAATCATTGGTGGGGTATGCTAACCTTTATCCGTGTGTGCCCATCAGGCAGTATCCCGTGATAACCCCGTCTACTAATCTGAGAAAGTAGCGGTCCACCCGCTTGAGAACTATGCATCTTTACATCATACTTTGGCCAAATTTGGTATTCAACTTTTCGATGTGTGCGGCCTTTAATCTGTGTTTGCAGGAGGTTAGAGGTATGCCCACATTTTTGATAGAATGGACTTCAGATATTTCTGTCCCCCTGCTTGCCAGCTCGTCGGCCAGGAATGTGCTTGTGCCCAGGGTCCATACAACAGTCAATGAGCATTTTTGTGCCAGCAGGTTGAGAATCTTCCTGCATTCTATGGCTACTTTGGACTTTGTTCCATTAGATTTAAGAGATTGGAAAGCAGCCTGGCTGTCAGACCTGGGTTTAAGTCTGAGGCCCCTTGCGATTCGTTCTGCTCTAGGATTCTTATAGAGAATTTGTTGTCTAAACAGAGCAGAGGAGTTCTATAATTTAACTGTCGTAGATTATCCGGTAGAGTTTCAAGTATTTTGCGTGTTCGAATCCGAGATCTCTCCACGGCTGGATCGTATTTGACCTGGCGGCTCTGCAGTCGGCCCGAAATTTGTCGTAGAGGTCGACATGTGGAAGATTTAACAATATTTCCATAGATTTGATAGGTTTAGATGGCAGTGATCACGTGACGAGCTTGGCAGCCGTCCTCTGCACTCGTTCCACCCTGGTTCTTGAAAAAGTGTTCTTTGGATCTTATCACAGCTGTGTACATTAGCGCGGGGCGAAAATCCGCTTTTTTAGAACTCAGTCAGGACCAGCGATGCTTGCCCGTTGCTAAGATTGCAATGTCATCAGCGTACGCTATGACTTGACAGTCGGTGCCCTTTATGTTTAGAATTAGGACGTTAACGGAGAATTTCCAGGGAAAAGCGTAGAGAACGGTCCTTGGGGAGTGCATGTGTTCTCATACCTTGTAATGGAGCCGTCCCCCAGTTCTGATAGAATAGTTCTCTTTTCGCGAAGGAGCTTAACAAAACCAGACCCCATTGCACCCCCACCAAAAGGAGGGATAACAACAGACTTCGGATAGACATTGTTGAAAGAACCCTCGATATCGAGAAAAACCCCGAGTCTGTATTCCTTCCGACTTAGTTTAAAAAAAATTAAATTAAAAAAATTAAAATAAGGATCTGCAGCACTTTAAATGAATGGTTAATTAATTTTTTTCGGCAATTAACGCCTATATTTAATTTATGCCCGTAGTCGATATTTCCATCAATGGTTCGAGGATTTCGTAGAATTTTCTAGGAAACATAAATACATTAAACTTCTTAAAAAAAAAAAAAAATATTATTTGAAACCAGTGTACGAAAATAAACTATATTGTACGTTACTATTTCGTTTCGTTTATTACTTTAACAGTTCGGTACAATACGAAACAAAACGGCTGAGTTCACTTTGGCGATAGTACACTGCAGTAGTTTAGTAGTTACAGACGAAACAACAAACGAAATGAATCGTGCAGGGAAAATATTTTTATGTATGTACATATATGCAATAAACAAATACAAAACGAATGGCTGCAATGAATAAAAAAAATAAAAATGTTTTTTAATTGAATTGGATATGAAAATTTACAGAAAAAATTATTTTTCACGTAATTGAAACGTTTGCATACATATAAAACGTACCCTATGGTACAATTGTCACAAACGAAAAGCAAACGTTTCTCGTTGGGGAAAATGACAGTGAATCTTACAATTTGTTTCTGACTATTTACAAAACTGTACAAAACCACAAATGATATGATGATCGATGAGGAAATGGGAATTGTTTTGTACAGTTTATTTTCGTACCCTGTTTGAAACAAGCGATGTTTTTGATAATAAGTATGTAAATCAATACTTTGGCCAAATCACAAATAAAAAAGTTTTCAAAAAATGAAAAAATGTTATGTAAACTTCTCCAGTTCAGAGTCTGAAAGCATTTAACTCGGAACGTGCTAGTGGTAACAGAGAAAGAGCGAGGCCTCCTCTGCGATGGAAAGACCAGGTGGAGAAGGACACCGCTTCACTTGGCATCTCCAATTGGCGTCAGTTGGCAAAGAAGAAAAACGACTGGCGTGCTTTATTGAGTTCGGTCAAAATCGCTTAGCCGTTTACAGAGCCAAACAAGAAAGAGACGGAGAAGCACTTCTATTTTATAAGTACCTCATTTAACACATATTTATGCATGCACTTAAGTACATAAATATACAAATTAGCATAATTTTCTAAGTCGAACAATTATCACCTGCCAATCTGATTTTGGCCACAATTGTTGCCAATTAGCACTTCAGCGCAGAATACTTAGTTTGATATGTATGTACATATTTATGTAGGTAGGTACATACTTGTATGTGTTTACGTTACTTAATGTGTCTATACGTACATATACTTGTACATATATTTATCTAATTTAGTTTACTCCGCCCTCCTCATTTTTATGGCATTTAATTTGACGCTGCCCACCAGAGTGCAGCGCACCGAAAATTGCAAAGCAACAAAAACAATAAATTGCACCTCTCTCACCTTGACACAATTTCATGGTTTGTCGTATGTCGCCGGCAAAGGTTTCACCGGCTCTTGCAGCTCAGGTGCGCATTTAAATGCTTGCCAAGTAGATTTCATTTAATCCCCACGACCCTGACTTACTAGCTCTCACCTAGAAGTGTGTAAATAAACGAACATGAAACTAAAAAGCAAAACTAAATACGTAAATAATTGTGGCAAAAACAGCAACAAAAACCACCTCGTGTACAACCTTTCTAAGCGAACATATTAACCAACCAAATAACTATACCATGCCACCCACTTGTCGGTTATTGTTGTTGTTGTTTTTTCCTTTCGTTTAGTTTAGTTTCTTTTGTGTAAGCGGCCTTAATGACTGGCTGACTTAAAGCAAATTGAGTGTTTTAACTATTCTACTCACCGGCGTTGTTTTTGTTTGGCCACTAAGCCTCTTGTATTTAGCGCTCGGTGTTGAGGTGGCAATTAAT
>NW_016169325.1:0-17639 GCF_001687245.7 Rhagoletis zephyria
TATATTAGAAAGGTAAAGTTATACTGAAGCTGGGGCCCGTAAATTTAAATCGAAACTAAGCATCAACTTTTTAAGAAATATTTTTTTGTGCTCACATTGACGAGTACCACCGAAAAGCACAACGAAAAGCAAGCCACAAACTGAAAGTACTTAGAAGGGTATATGTTAGCCTTCAACGCAAATTAAGTGTCTGTAAAAGTACTTCTTTAATACGCAGCGAAATTATAATTTTTACTTAAGTTGGTGGCATGAGCTTAACGAAAAAAAAACACAAACCGACAACAACGAAAACAAGAAAAAGCCTAAGAACTAAATTTGGTTGAAATAGAAATCACGTTGAGGTGTAAAGAAAGCGCGCGCGAGCTCGCTATAGAGAAAAGTAGTCAATGAAATGCGTTTGCTGGATGGTCATACCGGATGGAGTTTTGGAAGCAAACAACCAAATACTTCAACGCTTTAATGGAGCAACCAAAAATGGCTGTTCAGCGGCGATTGCGACAGCGACCAACTTATCCGTTATTGGTATCAACGACTCGACGTAAAAGGTGTGTACGCGCTTGGACGATAAGACATGGCTAATGAAAATGCAACAACAAGAGCCAAAGCAACAAAGAAGACAGCACTTGTAGCTATGTATGTATCTAAATATGAAGTGTGTGAGTTGCCTTGAAAAATCGCGTGAGCTAAAGGCCGCGAAGAGTCGTCACACACTCAGGTTGCCAATGAGAGGCAGCGAGGGGGGGGGGGTTAGACAGCGTCAACAGTGATTTCAGACGCGTAGGAAAAGAAAGAAAACGAAGCACGACTTTGGCTCAAACTAACAGCCATAAAAAATAATAATAAACGAACATATAAAGCAAGAAAGAAAGCAACGCCAATAACAGAATGCGTTAAGGGAAGAACCGGAATGAAGTAGAAACCAAGAAGTCGCATTGAAATTCCAATGGCCTTTGACGGAGCATGTTGGGTTCAATTTCTGTAAATGGGAGGACTTTGACGAAGGCGACGACGACGGCGACGGCAAAGACGACGTCGACGATGCCGACGACAACAACAGGCACAAAAGCAACATCGACATTTATGGCCGCACCGTTTAAGACACCGAAGACGACCGATACGTCGTACATCGAAGAAGGAATGCACCGTGGAGCAAGCAATATGCAGCTGCAAGAGAAGACAGAAAAGCAATAAAGAAGCTACAACAAAAGGAAAGCCTCACAACACAGCGCTGTGGCCAGTCAAGCAGTCAGTCAGCAAGCCAAAGAGCCAACCGACCGACCCACCAAACGACGACCGCGCGTCGAAAACATGAACTGTTGATGCGTAAACGTCAATTTGATATCCGTAAACTATGCAGCGCGCTTTGAAGCTTCGCTATGTAGCTCTGCGTAAGCAAAAACAAAACAAACAACAAGAAAAAAGTGCAGTAAAAGCGTTTGTACGTAACACAAGAAAAAACGAGAAAGAAAAAAAGAGTTTAAAACAAGAAAATTCTTATTTGGCTGCCGGCAGACGGCAACAGCGCGAAGAAGGACAATGGGACGATGAAACGCAGTCACGCACCACTGCAGCGCAACGGTTCGCGCGGCTTAACGCGTTGCGAGGGCTTGGAGCTGATGATGCAGACGTTCGCCGTACGCATGCAAGCGGTAGGCAGGCGGCAGACGGCAGGCGGGTAAGTGCCTGTGTATGGCTACTGTTTCGGTTGTTGACTTTTCTGCAGTGTGGTGACGATTTCAAAAGCAAGCAAAGCAAGACAAGGCAAAGCGGGCAGCAGCAGCAGGCTTTATCAGAATTACGGAATGTGAGAATGAGGTGCGGCGGTAGATACTAAGCGTACTACTGTTAATAAATGTCGCTAATTCATTGCAGTGTGCTGCCGAGTGATAATTCTTTGTTAAACTTCAAAAGCTACGTAATGTCTTTTTTTGTTTACGGGCAACTAAGAATTTTAGCATTTAATTTTTAAGCGAAATTTTTTTTGGAATGTGCGCTGCTGAATTACAAAATGTTCGTATGCCCTACGTGAAGTCTGCTAAATTTACGCTTTATTCCGCATATTCAGTAGTTTATCAGTAGTAGAAAGTCATCATTATGTGCAGACCACACAGGTACACGCTTTTTAAGCTCTGTGAAATTCTATAATTGTCTAAACTACGTGCATATGTATGTAGTTAAGTTTAAGGTCAAAATTCCAAAGCTCCGAATGGGTATGGTGGTAAACGATAACAAGACGAAGTATATCAAACAATCAGTCAGCGCATTCCTACCTCAGAGTCCACAAGCTTTAACACCGAAATCCAACGCAGAATCACACTAGCCAACAAGTACAACGTACAAAAATCACACTCTATAAGTCAGTCGTTATGCCCGTGCTGGTGTTTGGCGCAGAAGCATGGACAATTACAACATCCGATGAGGCGGCTCTTGAAGTATTCGTAAAAAAAGCTTGCGGAAGATTTACGGGACTAAAAGCTCTGGCGACGGTGAATACCGCAGACTATGGAACGATGAGTTGGTTGACTGCACACAGAAGCTTCAGCCCAGGAAGTAGTGAACTTAGAATCTGCTGGTGGCAGCAGAGAAAAAGGAGAGCCCCCTTGCGATGGAAAGGCCAAGTGGAGAAGGACTTATTTAGCTTCACTTGTCATACCCAATCGAAGTCATTTGGTGAAGAGAAACGACCGGCGTGCTTTATTGAACTTGGCCAAAACCGCTTAGACGGTTACAGCGCCAAGAAGAAGATGAAGAGAATATCGCTCGAAAGTGGTTATATGTACGTATAGAATAGCTCATGAAATGTGTTTAGACTCACGAATTCATTTCCATCTTACACCTTGAACCCAGACCCTGGGGAGTGGAAGCGCGTACTGCTTACCACTACACCACAGGCGTTCACTAGGTTTCCGAGAAATTCGCAAAAATTCGATGGCCTAACATCAAGCCAGCTGACGAGAACACATTTTTTCAAATTTCTCGTAAACCAAATGAGCGCATAAATTTATTTTGGAGGATCTGCAGAGCACCTAAATAGCACCTAATTCTTCAATAATATTTATCAGTGTTCGACAAAAATTTAAGAAGTGGGTCTGCTAGCGTGATGTAACGCGAATTCCCCGGAAACCAGGTGAGCATCTAAAACAATTTTTTTGTCCCTGAACAATTTTTATCAATATTTGGAAAGGTGAGTGAGCTAGCGTGTCGGCCGACTTCATGACAATTAAGAAAAGAAGAACGAAGGTGTTAACCTTGTCTTCTTTTCACGAGCGGCTTTTCATTTGCTAGTCCAACTTTCAAGTGTCTGTCTTCTAAGTGGTGATGTGCTCAAAAATTACAAATAAAATCGAATTTAAATACAACTCCGTTAACTTGGTAACCTAGGAAAAGCACAAAAATGCTTTACTGCAGCGAATAAAATCAAAATCTATGCATTTTAAATAGGTATGTTAAGTAAAAAATAGTTTGGCAGTTCAGTTTGTACCTACAACAGTATTTACATGCAACTCTGAACTGCGTACATATGTATGTAGGTTTGCATTTCAGCCAACAGATAAACATTTAGTCAATCAGGCGCTCATTGAGCCACTAGCTACAATTTAATTTATCATTTGCAACGGAAATCATTTATTTACTCACCAAGTGCCATATGGTATTTTTGCATTGCGTGTGTGTGTACGTATTTGTGTGAATATATTTCTGTAAATTTATTTGCATAATCATGCATATGCAGGCGCATGTATGTACATATGTATCTACATATGTAAGTGCATATGTAAATAAAATGCACTTAAAAATAACGCAAATTGTGAGTGGGCACTTTGACATGCGTTATTATTGCAGCAAGCACGACGCAGAATATCATAGCTGTAAGAATTGTTTTTGTTTTTGATTTTTTTCTTTTGAATTTTATTTTTGTATGCAACTAAGCTAAAATTTAGCACTGAGCCGCACTTTGAATGCAATTACAGGCACACATATATATTAACGGCAATACATGACTACATAGAAATATACATACCCTGAATGCAAGAGTAAACCCTAACCTCAATTTTCAAAGGTTAACATAAAGTGCAACGTTTCTATTTCAGGAAGTATGTAAAGCATTATGCTTCGAGGTAAACCAACTGCAGGCGCTCAATTCGCAAGACTGAAAAACAAGTGCACGATCTTAAAAACCAAATCATTCACAATGATCACCGATTTTCTTAGAGGGTATATACAAACCCACTGCAGCATTTACTTTTATAAAAGGTACATGTGCTCGAATATTTCTGAATATTTACAATTGTATGCAATATTTAATTGTTGTTGATTGTTGAGAAGCGCATGGCATGAATACAAAGTGAAAATTAATGAAAATATCTATGAACATATACGTATGTATGTATGTAAATATGTACACAAGTATTTAAATTACAGCAATAGCACTATTAACATTATTAACATCTGGCAACATTAGGTACCGAATTGCGTGTGTTTGTTTGGTGTGGATGAAGCAAAGGGAAAATTGGGTGTGGCGACATAGTTATTTAGATATGACAATTGAGGTTAGGTTCAATGTTCTGAGGCTGTGAAGATGTTACAAGTCGTCTATAATGTTCTGAGCTAAGCGTAGAAATTTTACCAAAGTCCGCGCACGAGGCTACCTCAAAAGCAAACGTGGTGTTTAGATGTGTGGGCCAGTGAAAAGCGTATCCACTACTTCCCATTGATTTTAAGTGAAGGAGAAGTCTAATTATCTGCTGTTAATGTAGTTATTGTTGTTGCTAATATCTAAGGTTAGGTTCAGAAAATGACGCGCTCATTCAAATCATATGCGACAGAAAAGTGGTTGCTGTTTGGCGTTTTGAGCGACTATATGGAAAAATTATTACCACTCTACAGAACGCCTTTAAATATTGAAATACTGATTGGTGACCTAAGATACCTAGCGATCTCGTTAGTGATTATATCTCTTATTTGGCTTATGAACAGTTATCCCTGGAACAAGAAAACAATCCATGTAAAAGTAAACTGAAAATTCATAAGAAATGTTTGAAGAAATGTCATCGGTTCTTCAGGACTCTGCACCTCTGCACCTCTAATCTAAAATAGCGTTTGAAGCATCGTATGGCCTGGTACTGAGCGCTCCATTTATGCAAATCACAGTGGACCTATGCAACGTGCTCAGTAGCCTGAGGTTGAACTCTTTTTGATGCAGGAGATTTGGCCTAAATCTGCTATTAATATCTATCGACAAATCCAGGGATTAAGGACCCATTTATTGCCTATGACCCTTTTACAAATATAGAGGGCTACAGAAGCCTTATCATAACGCTGAGCTATATTCTCCTTCCAGTTCAGCTTCTTATCTAAAATAGTGCCTAGAAATTTGACTTTTGAAATAGGACTTAACTGGACGTCGTTAAGCTCAGGTAGAGTAACCGAAGGCATTTTATACCTTCTCATGAAGAGGCCCAGCTTTACGTTGCTTGGTTCAAAACTATAATTTAATGTTCATAATTCATCGGAGCCTTCATTTTTCAATCGAATTGATTTGCAAGAGACCAGTTGAGCCCGCTTTTTGATTTTTTATTTGTTAATATTAAGTTTTGTAGGGCAAAGTCAACTAAAAAAAAAAAATATATATAATGACCTATAAATCTGCATACCGAAAATTTTCATAAAAACTTTAAAACAAAAAATTGAATTTTGTTGAATTTATTTATAACATTTCGGTTTGTCTTGCGATGCCATACATCAATTTACGTGTTGCNTAGCTGGCGGTTGGGCGTCAATGAAATGCCTGCTTGCAGTACTGGATGTTGTCAGCAACATAGGAAAGTAAGAAATACGAAGTAATTTGCTTACAAATTTTCACTTTTCAAACAAAATTTAAATATTTTTGCCCGTTTTCAGCTTTTTCCTCTCCGAGTCCGAAGCTTCTAAAAATCACTGAATCAATTCATGCATTTACAAAAGTCAATGAATTGAATTTCAGCACAAACAATTGCAATAATTAAATACCTATTCGCAAAATGCATAACATTAAATAAACTTTGTGCTACACACAATTGCACGGAGACTTATAAAATAAGTGCTTGTGGAAGTAAACAACACGAACACCTTGCAAAAAAAAAAACTAACATATAAATCCAAAAACGTGCCAATGTAAACAATTTATTTAAAACTACGAGTATTCTGTGTTTTTTTTTGTGGAATTTATATGCAAGCCTACATACACTTGTTCAAATATATTTTCACTTAAAAACTACAAATTTTTCGGTTATTTGGTTATTTCAACGCGAAACTTGTATACGGCTAACTACTTTTCGTTTTTATTTTCATTTCATTGTGCCAGTTATTATAATTTTGGAGGTTGTCTAGTTAGCTGCTAAGCGTGGGAGTAAAATCTCATTTTTATACTCCTAACATGTTTTGCCAACCAACCACGTTGCTTAGTTTTTATTTAATTTAATGCAAATTTTATGTAAAGTAAATCAGTACAGATCAGTAATTAATACATATCACAGCATATCGAAATTTTGAATGATGAAACTGGTTTTATGCAAAAGTCTTTAGTAATTAGGTGCTAAATTAAATGCAAATATGTCGGTGTATGCATATGTTTGTATGTAGTATTGATTCGCAGGAAAACCGATTCGCGTTGGAGGTATAGGTACCACCCTTGTGGTCACCTGATTAAGTTAAGTGACATTTTGACCAGTTTTTGCTACTTTTCTTTTATCTAATGTTTATGCTCGAGAATTACTTTTAAATGTATGTTGTATAGTATAACTACGGTGACCATAGCTATGAGAGCCGAATACGGGACAAAAAATAACTTTGAAAATTTTTTTCACAACAGCTTACAGATCTTAGATCCTTCTTCAATGATTCCAGATGTACTAGCCCTGATTCAGTATCCTTTTAGTATCATCACAAATTTGTAGGAAAATTTTCTAGAGATTTTCTCGAAATTTGTTTAAAAAAAATTCGTTAAATTTTAGTTTAATAAAGTGAAATTTTAAGTCGCTAAGGCTTACCATTAATTTTGGCAATGCTTGTTTTTTTGTTGACGATGTTAAGCATTTTTTTCATGCAAAGGAAGTATATTCGGTCATTTTTTTGAAAGAGAAGCAAATGAGAAACTGTTTCCACTCGCACATTGTTATACTCAATTTTAGTGAGTTACAAAGCTGCAAACCAATTTTTTTCTAATTACAAAGTTGGAAATTTTGGTGAAACCTTGCAGAATTTATTTTTATAGTTTTTTACACAAAGTTGGAAATTTGGTAATATATGGTTTTTGTTAGGAAAAAGAGCTTTACTTTCATAAAATAAATAAGGTGCATTCTTTTGCAAGCGAGCTACAAAAAACACTCGCTTAAATGACGAAATACACTTAGGGCCAATTTCACAGTGCGTAGTTAACTCAGAATCGACAGTTAACTAGAGATTTTCAGTACAAAATTCTGTAGTAAACTCGCGATTCTGAGTTAACTACGCATTGTGAATTGGCATTGGAAATTAAAGTAACAAGACAAACTCGCTAGCAGAGTTCAGCCAGGTCGGTTAAAAAATACGCGACTTGAAGGGTAGGGTGTTGTTAAGTGAAAAAACTGCTCTATTGTGAATTGTTAATGGGAAAGTGGAGAGGGAAATTTTTGTTTCCTTATATACGAGACTTATATTTTAAACAAGTATATATATTATGCAAATACCTCACATAATTTCTCATTTAAATAGGTTTTTGTATCTAAATCTCATTAAATTAGTCACATGACAGCTACCAACAGGGTTGCTTAAGTAGCTAAAAAGAAATGTTACCCGAGTTGAGCGTTTTTTTAGCACTCGCTTACAAAAAAAAATGCAGCTATAATAAACATTAAATAAACTTAGGAAAAATAGCCAAAACTTACTAAAATTTCGAGTCCGAATTTCTATTTTCGCTTTTTTTGAGCTGCTAAGGCTTCGAAATACCGAATACGGGAAATATACAGGACATTAAAATAAATACAGAACATTTGGCGTCCCATATAAAATAAATAAATTACCAGGACAATGGGTCAAAAAAAAGCAAGTGTCCCGTATAATACAGGACGTGTGGTCACCGTAAGTATAACGTTATATTTAGCGATATCATTTCATGTGTACTTATCATGCCTTTCACTATATTTATTGATATCATTTTATCGACATTCCGGGTTTATTTCTAGGCATACTAACTTACAGTTATAATTTTTATCGATATGTTTATCGGTTTATGTACGCATGCTCATACCTAATATAATAAAAATGTATTAATATTAATTATATATTAACGGAAACAATTATCGATATTTAACTAAATGGACTAGGCTCACTAGCTTACATACATACATAACTTTTATCGATATAATTATAAATTTATCATTATCGATTTATGTACGTACACTCATAGCTAATAACGATATTGAGAATATATTAATCGAACATTTTATCGTTGACTTAATCGATATAATATGTGCTCTACGGCATATTTTCTTACACCATTAACGATATATTAATCGATATGTTCGCTGATTTATCGACATACTTAGCGAATAAGGTATCGATACAAGCGAAATTGATTTATTTGACCACCTAGTTGCTCAGGGGCATACTTTTAGATACCATTATGAGTTTCATAATCGATATCTTTACAGATTCATCGATATTTTCATTGATTTATCGATAAAAAAACATACATTTTACAAAATTATTCGTGTTTTCGTCCGTTTTCTATTTTTGAATACAAAGAAACTGCGCTAAATTGAATTAAACCTGCTCTGCAGCACTTGCTCAGTTGAATCCTGTTAACTTACAACTGCTAAAGGCCTAACATGCTTTGGAATGTTAAAACCGGAGAAATGTTTAATATCCAGAAATATGTTTAATATTAATAAAAATCTTTCAAAACCACTAAAACTTGGTTTGCGAGCTGCTAAAGACTTGAAGCTCTAAAAACCTAGAAAAAAGTACTTACAAAAATATTATGAAGCTTTTTTTGGAATATGAAGTTCTTTAAGCCTCTGCTGTCCCGTCTTTCAGCTTTACTTATAAACAAGGAAATAAATATTCACATTAAAGAACACAACGAAGAATGTATACATATGTACATATGTACAGTTGTATATGTATGTTATTCAAGTACCCAAAGGTCACTTGCTGATCTTAACAGCCTTTTTTAGATTGCGATCTACACTTCCATACAGTTGACGCGCCTTTGCTACCGTTTGTTTCGCCGACTTTTTGTATGAAATTTTAAATGATTAGCGCTTTTTGACTTTAGCTTGTTTTTGTTTTTTGTACATTTTTGTTGCTAGAAGCCTGTTTTTTATTTCAACTTTTTTTGCAGATACATAGTTGTCGACGTCACTTTAAGGGAGCAAAAAAAATCACTAAATTGTGATTTTTTCGTTTAATCGAAGTTTCAATTTGAAAATTTTTAGTTTTAGTTATAGAAACTTTAAAGAAAATTTTATGGTACATTTTTTTGTAAAAAGGCACAATTTTTTTCGAAAACTCATCACGACATTCGCTTACTTTTTAGCTTTTTGCTTTGATATCTTGTGTCACAAAGGCTGCCGCGCCATTTGTGCCCCTGACTGTGCTGAAAAAAATCTTCTTTTCACATATTCAATGGTTCGGGAATCAGCAAGCTCTTATTTAAGTATATATGTACATATATATTAGGCTGGGTCGATTTTGTATGACGGAAAATAAAATGCATTTTACGGTATTGCAATAGTAATATTATGTTATCTTAGGTCTTAATTTAAAACTTATCTTTAGCCCGCGCAATTGATTCAAAGTGTATGAATTTTGAAAATGAAACTTTGGCTGGTAATATCTATGGAGTGCTTTAATTGTGATAAACAGGACGATATATCAAATAAAATGTTATTAAATTTAGTATCTCACGTTCATATATAATTTTTCAATAAGACTACGAGTTTTTAAAATATTAAGATAAAACATACAAAAACGATAATTCTCCCTTATGAATTTTCAATTCTTCATTACTTCAGCAACCAAGTGAAAAACGAAAAAAAAAATGAGACGAGATTTATTTCAAAAGTTTTTATGTTTTCTGATGCTTATATAATATTTAAAANATTTTCAATTCTTCATTACTTCAGCAACCAAGTGAAAAACGAAAAAAAAATGAGACGAGATTTATTTCAAAAGTTTTTATGTTTTCTGATGCTTATATAATATTTAAAGGACCATGGACTTGGTGACGCCGATTTGGTCAGTTTTCGAAATCGTGGTGAATGAAGTCAATTTCTTTACATCTTTTGACTATAGGCCAGTGCAATTATCTAGAGAACAATTAAAAATTTATTAAGAAAAGAATTGTTAACAAGAATTGGTCTTATTCGACCAGTGTGCTCTGTGTCACTTGGCGGTCGATGCGTGGGCTCTTACAATTAAAATAAAATACTTATATTTTGCAGGCTGGTTATTGACTTTATGCCACAATATATTTTCACTATTACCAAGGGATTTGAGAAAAATTTTGATTTTCGACCCGCCCTAAAATATACATGTGTATGAATTTACTTTTATCATTTTCAATTTCCTGTTTTTTTTTCTGTGTTTAAAAATACACAAATGGGCGACTATTGACAAACGTTGATTGTGAAAAAAATCCGATGTCATTTCATAGACAGCTGTTATGTTTGACATTTCATTATTGATTGTTGTCTACTTGGCATTATTTGCTTTTAAATATTTTACATAATTTGTGTACTCCAACTAATGAAACGAAGACCGAAATGTTTCGAATAGAGCCAAGGGTTTGAATTAAAAACAAATAAATTTCTTAGAAAAATTGTTATTTATATAAACTACTTTAAGCCATAGATAAAAATTAGCAATGATAAGTACGCCAATTTTCTGGATTTTGTTTTTGTAGAATATAAAAAAACACAGTACTGAATTAAAAACGCTTGATAAAACCCCTACCATGCAAATGCTCCTCAGTTCAGTATTTTTTTCTCTACATCAAGTGTGTGTTTCTCGAATTGTGCTTACAATAATTAAGAGCTTTAAATTCAAAATGCGCAAAAACATAGGTAACTACTGAAATTTTTAATAATTTTTTTTTATTTGCAACGCTGTAAGTGAAAGAATTTCATTAAATGGCATAACTACACAAATATTCGATTGATTCTAAATTATAACATTCTACAAGCTTTTTCCTGTTAACCCCTTTAAAATACAGTTTATTTATTGATATATGTATGTATGTTTTATAGTTTATTTTAATTTTATATGAAAAGGCCATGTTTTGCGATTTTCGGAGTAATATCGCTTTTTCCAAGGAACTTTTGCAAGAAAAAAGCTGCTTGCTTGAAGTTTGTTAGTTAGAAGGAAGGAAGAGAAATAAAATTGAACGCACTTTTAGAAAACAGGTAGTTAACTCAGTAGTGCAATAAATATGTGTATTTTTGCCTTATAGGTAGTGAAAAGATTAATAAAAAATTTTGGTCGTGAATGGGTTAATTTATTTTTAAGGTCTTTGTTTTGCATAATATGATTTTGAAAGTATTTTTAATTTCTCGCACAGAAAGTGTTGGTTCAACCTTTAGATTTAACTCTTTATTTTTCTACTAAGCTCCGAAAATTGGTATTTAGCTTCTAGCTCTTTTTTTAACTCTTTCCAAAATTATCTAGCACTTTTTAGCTCCACAAAGTTTTAGTTGCATTTGGTAATATATTAAAATTAAAAATTTGTAATTTCATTGTACAAGTGTTGACTAAAATTTATTTAGCTTTGGTGAACTCAGCCTACCTGCATGTTATTCTATTTCGATTGATACTTAGAAAAAGTCCTTTCCTAATGCAAATGGCGCGTAAGCAAATGGAAAATGGGCAAGTAAGTCGATTAGTTTCTACTACGTGCGGGGGGGCACACAAACTATACCGGGCAGTAATTCGAGCTCCGATAAGCTCAGACGGTGTATTCTCTCTCAGTCGGCCACGGTTGGAAATGAAAGCCAAAACTTAAGCGTTGATAAAACTACGAATTCCGAAAGGCAGTGGAAAAATATACATTTGTATTCACGGGCAAATACAGACTCCACCATAAACTCTTGGATCTAGGTTAAAGAATTCAAAAATTAATTGGAAGAAAATCCTTTTTCTGAACGCGTGGATCTTGTTTTTACCTTACTAATTTTACCTTAAGGAGAGAAGGAAATAAAAATATAATATAATATATATATATAAGTGTTATAAGTGCCGTAGCAATGAATTCGAAATATAGCACTTTATTTTGGTTTTAAAAGTTTTTTTCAGTACTTAAATTTACAAAATTCGTTATTTTTATTAAAATTGTGGAAAATTTAAAAGCAACTTTACGTCTATAAATGCTCAACTTTAAAAGAAAATAGCTCTTCATTTTAGCTACTATGTTTTAGTATAATTTAGCTCTTTTTTTCTACCGATTTAGCTCCAAACGATATGTTTTTCTGGCAATACTGGTTCGAATGCTGACTACAGTAAGTATCAGTACTAAACAAGTACATGTATGTATGTATATAGACGTTAAGAAATGTTAAAAATAAATTACACTGCATTAATTTGCCTCCGCAACTTGCAGTTTAATCAATGGGGCGCCTTATTTGCTAGTTCTTATATTTTCCCTAACAAGCGCAATTAATCGGGTCAGAGGTTTCCATTTAAATTGCTAATGGAAATCGACAATACAGCAATGAGTCACAAGCAATATTCAAAGTGTCAGTGTAAAAATTTGTCAACGGAAGTGGCTTGAAATATGACAGAGTTTCATTGTACGAGTACAAGTAAAATAATAATTAATTTGAGAATTTCAATTCTTCATTCTGACAATACACAAACATTTCATCACTGCACTTACTTCAATATAATTTGTATGTATTAATTTTAACTTTACGAAATGTCGCTGTAACACTTTACTTTTGATGGTTCAGAGAAATTCATAAAAAAAAATAGTTCATGGCATGTTTTGAGTTATATCTCTGCAGGAAATTTAATTAATTTGAAAGCATTTCATAAACTACTTTTTTTTTCAATGATAACTAATTGAAACTCCCACTTTTTTCCCTGCAACGAACTCATTTATTTAACATGGCGTTGTTCTAGGAAGCAGTCAATTAACTTTTCCTGCATATATTTTCAACTACTTTAAAATTAATTTGGCTTAAAAAACTTCAAAGTCAGTTTGTTTCGTTTGAATGCGCTTTCGTTCTGCGCTTCACAGATGNCTTTTCCTGCATATATTTTCAACTACTTTAAAATTAATTTGGCTTAAAAACTTCAAAGTCAGTTTGTTTCGTTTGAATGCGCTTTCGTTCTGCGCTTCACAGATACTTTTGTCATATTTAAAAGACGAAAAAAAAGATGTATTAACATTTTCATATGTTTTCTCTGTTGGGACTCGAACCCGGACCTTCTGGAGGCTAACAAGTAACAGCAAGCATCTCTGCACGCTCAGCTACAGCCAGACATATACATGTGCTTTCAAATGTTCAATTTGAATTGTGTGCAATCAGCAATTCGACTGGCCAACTCTGCATTTAATTTCAACTACTTAAAAATGCATTTGGTTTAAACCATTTTAAAGTCAGTATGTTTCTTTTCGTTCCAAAACTAGTCCTGAGGGGACTTTCATTTTCCCCTATCATATATTTTTCACAGATGTTCCCCTACAAAGCTTTGCCTTTATCTAATACAGTCGACTATTATATACACGACATTGTGAAGTGATTCTGATGGAATTGCGAAAGCTCATCGACCTCAAAAAAGGCCTTCATTTTCAAAACCCTTGTTTGACATGTCTGTTGTTTTCAAAAATTCTTGAACTTTGCCCCCTGTGCGACAGCTTTAACCGTCTCCAATCGGGACCAAAATTTATATGTGATATCTTCGACTATAGTGGCATCGACGCAGGGGTTGAGGCTAAGGAAATCTAATGTCAAAAATTGATTACTACATTTAGCCATATGTATGTATGTCCATCTTTATATGCCATAGAAAGATAAGCGGGCTTCATTATCAAGTTCAAGTGCTTGAACCCGAATACAACAGTCTTTGGCTATACAGCCAAGAGGTTGCGAACTTCCTCACCCAAAATTAATGACGAAGTCTTTTGAATACTCTCAGCATGACCAATCAAGTAAGGGTTCCCTGACTTTCGGTTTATATCGGTATGAAGATGATGATATTGCTGATAAACTCTGTAAGAAAGGAGCATCAACAAATTTTACAGGAGCGGGGATTTTTTATGTTATGTATTTATATTAGGGTGATCAAAATTATTTTTGCAGCAATCCAGCAGAATTGAAGAATATCGAAAAAAAGGTGGCTCGTATTTTTTATTTCGAAATCGGTTAACATTTAACCGTGCCGAGGCACAGTGGTCTCAATAGAGAATCTAGCAGGACAAAACGATTTCAACAGCTTTGCGTTGATGAATTTGTAAACCACTTCGTATCTGCTAGTTTATGGGGCCATTGATTACAAATCTTCAGTCAGTCAATATGGCGGATCAATTTTTAAAAATGTATTGAATTCACTCGAAACTTGTTGCTCGGCGGTATTTGCGATCGCTTATTATGAATCTGATTGTGAATTTTTAGAATTAAAAATGGCGGCTCCAATATGGCGGAGTTAATTTTTTAATTGCTCAAAACTTGTTACTCTGGGGGTTTTGGTAGTATTGAGGAGTTTTTATAGTAGCTGATTACGAATCTGAAAGCAGGTTTCAAAAATTTCAAATTACGGCTCCAATATGAAAAGTTATTGGGGCTTTGCAGTTTTCCATATATGTTTTTTATATGTTATAAAATCGTACATAATGAATATTTTACCACCTTTCGGAAATCTTCAGCCAATAAATATAACATGCATATTTAACTTTAAAATTTGACTAACTACTATTTCAAAACCGATAATGTTTGTTATACATTCCAAATGAAATAAGTACACACTAGGGTGGTTCAAAAATGCATGTGAAATAGTAAAGTCGGAATTTTTATGCCATCACCAAATAGGATTGTTCTATACCGAAAAAATATACCGCTCAAAGCGCTCAAAGTTTTCGTAGAAATGGTATAGAATTCTTGAAAATCAATATTTTTCGATCTGCAATGGAGGATAAATAAAAAATCTTTAGAATTTAAAAATGGTTAAATAAAAAATTGGGTGTTGTTGTTGGAAATCTCCTGAAGAGAACCAGAGTTTTCCGATCGAATAATATTGATTTTCAAGAATTGTATACAATTTCCACGAAAAGTTGTTTTTTCTCAATATAAAGTACATGAAAAACTTTGAGCGCTTTAAGCGACCTCTAAATATTTTCTTATTTCAAAATAAAAAAAATAGTGGTAAATTTTTTGCCGACATAGAACAATCCTAGGAGGTAAGAGCATTCAAATTCCGACTTTACTTATTTAGGACCTCCCTAGTACTCACATCAACCGTTGCGATTTTCCTACTGGGATGACAGCGTTCATGTACATAAGTGCCTTAGTAGGTGTGACAATTGAATTCTAGTTTATTGTATTTTGCAACGCGAAATTCTATGCTTCGTTGAATCGGTGGTACATGTTTATATACACACATATACATACATACATATATATGAATGTACAACATTGTCGAATGTGTGAATATGCATACCATAATTTCAAAAGTGTTGTTGACGTTATTTTCCCTATCCCCCTATCCATATGGAATATGTATTCATAAAATTACTTTATAACTACAAAATAACGAATATTGTATATACATATACTGTAGGTATGTATGTACATATGTACATGAGCATGCCTCAATATGAACTCATTGTCAAGTGGAAGTGACACAGTTGACAGACGTGCCATTTTCAATGAATAGTTTACAGTTTTTATTTTTAGTAGCAACTTGTTTTGACCCTTGACTTTTGCTGTAGAAAACACAAAGTAATTTTCACTGAACATTTTAGATACAATCTAACATTTGTTTGAATAGCTTAAGTTGTTATAAATAAATATGTTGCATGTACATACTTGCATATTGTCATAAGAGTTAACTACTGGGATTGAAAATAAAAATGTTGCTGCTGATCACGATAATTAAGTCAGATTTGGAAGAGCTCTTTATAGATGTTAAACACGACAATCCGACGGATTTAAAAAAAAAAACATATCGAGTGAAATTTTTTCCAAACTTTTTTTTTTTTGCAGAAATGCTCTTAGAGCAACAATATACATTTTTGTATCAAAGAGAAAATTAAAAAAAAAAAACTCGCTTACATTTTTTGACGGCTAGGGCGCATCTCTTAACATTTTTTATTATCTAAATCTTGTCCGGAAGTTTAGTTTTGTTATAATAGTACCCGCACATATTTAATTGGATTGTATTATATGCTTAAATGCTTATCTGCACTTAACTAATATGCTTCCTTTCTCTCTTATCTATCGTCATAATGACCTTGAGCACACCCAATAAACCACACTTGTTCGGTGTTGCTGAATTTGTGGCTATGTGAGAGTAGTCACATCGCGAGAAACGCACACCTCCTATGTATGTACCTACATACATATGCATGTAATTAACTAGCAGTTAATTAAGTACGCTTTCCTGCAGTAGATTACTCATCAAACCAACTGACAATATTGACATTATACTAGCGCACATATGAAAATGCAATTGACCGTACCGGATAAGATTAAGCGTATTTTTACTACGGTACTTATTTTTGCCTATATCTTATATCTATCTAAAAATATCTGTTGTTTTTCAACAATTAACACTTGCGAAATTTGATGTATTTTTAAGTGATTTTCTAAAAGTGTTCGTATAGGTGTATTTTGGTTCAATGTTGTGTGATAGTGCTTTTTTAATGATAAATTGCAGTAGACTACGAAGTTGTGTGTGTTTTTGACTACATTGCTTGATCCTTTAGTTGCCAAAAAATTTTTGGTAAATAGACTTGATTATATTGGGGCTATAAAGCTGCATACTCAAATATGTTCTAACGATTCGAATTTAAAAATTTAAATTTGGATGAAAATTTCTTGCACTTTTTAAATTTTTTATAAAGTTTGAAACTGTGAGTTACATGGTTTTGGTCAAAGCTTGGACATTACTTTTATAGAAAAATAACAAAAAAAAAATTGGCTCAAAAACATTATGAATATTTAAAAAAAAATCAGTTNTTGCCAAATTTGATGTATTTTTAAGTGATTTTCTAAAAGTGTTCGTATAGTTGTATTTTGGTTCAATGTTGTGTGATAGTGCTTTTTTAATGATAAATTGCAGTAGACTACGAAGTTGTTTGTGTTTTTGACTCATTGCTTGATCCTTTAGTCGCCAAAAAATTTTTGGTAAATAGACTTGATTATATTGGGGCTATAAAGCTGCATACTCAAAAATGTTCTAACGATTCGAATTTAAAAATTTAAATTTGGATGAAAATTTCTTGCACTTTTTAAATTTTTTATAAAGTTTGAAACTGTGAGTTAATGGTTTTAGTCAAAGCTTGGACATTACTTTTATAGAAAAATAACAAAACAAAAATTGACTCAAAAACATTATGAATATTAAAAAAAAATCAGTACGTGGTTAAATAAATAACTGGGTATTATTATTGGAGCTCTCCTGAAAAG
>NW_016169326.1:0-17637 GCF_001687245.7 Rhagoletis zephyria
TCCAGTTAGAAGGTGAGTCTTTTTTAGCGATTAAACGCATGTGAGCATACGACGCGCGAGTACAAGGGCAAATTCGAGTGCGAAAGTTTAGTTGCAATTGCTGGGTGTCTTCAGGCCATAAAGCTTACACATTGACGAGCAATTGCAATGTAACTACTCTCAACCATCTATATAACGTGCTCTACTACTCTGCGTTATAATTTTTATTTTTTTATTTTTATTTGTCTACATACAAATATCTGTTATAGTTACTACTATTTTCTAAAATATACGCAAAGAATGTGTCTAAACGTATTTAGTAATGTGAATTCTATGATTATCTAATCAGAACTGCTACATTTTCTTAACCGCAAAAATTTGTAAACGCCTTGAAAATTTATTAGTCAAAAAAATAAAAAAATAAATGTAATTTTTTCATGTAACTCCTAATCTTAGCAGGTATTTAACATAATTTTATTTGCTTTTATTTCCGTGCTTCAAAATTAAAATGAAATGTTTCGCTTTCGATTTTGTGAATATATTTTTACTTGTTAATTTTTTTTTTATTGTTTTGCATTGAAGATGGACATAGCTGGAATTAGCAATTCTTAATTTATGCCAACGCATAATGCAAAATCGGTAAATAACTCGAATTTTAAAGAAAAATTATCGTTAAATAGGAATTTGTATCGCCAACGCGCTTTTTCCGGCATACATATGTATTTTCTTAAAGTTTGCATTTATTTCAAAGGAGAAACAAAAATAGAAGTGAAAATACAAATGTTGAAAAACACACTCATTGGAGACTCCGGGTCGAGGCATATATAGCCAGGCTCCTTGTTCATAATAAACTTTTGCGTTTATGATTTAAGCAAGTTATACATTTTAATTTCATCGTCTCCACAGCAACCAAGGCGAATTCATATAAGGTGGCGTTGCTAGAACAGCTGCTTTAATTCGCCTCGGTACGCATATGTCAAAACTCCTTATGAATGAGTGCCAAAGTAGGAGTGTTGGGATTTTCTTTCCCTCGTCCTCCTTGAGCGAAGAACATCCAAAATTTGGCATTAGTATACCAAAGGCGAAAGCAAAACACAAATTTAGTTTTTGTTTTTGTACTACAACTACCACCTTATATGAATTCGCCTTGACAGCAACTGATATACAAATCTTTTCTCAAGGCGAATCTATACAAGTTCGTGTTACCGGATCCGCTGATTTCAATGGCGAATTTGTACCTTTTGTCAAAATGATGTGTTTGTTGTAATATTGTCAACGTGCGTATATTTTGTTTTTGTTGTGTAATATAAATTCGCCTTGTTTTGTATTTTACGAATTCAGGGACACTAAAAATTGTAATTTGAAAATTAAGTGCGAATTTCTCAGGTAGGTTTTAGAATTATCTACTCTCCAAACTAATTTTTTTAGAACAAAATTTGTGCGGGTTGCATACATTAAAGCCTACTATCGCTCTATTAATGTGGTAAATGATAGGTGGCAGTGATATTGCAAATTGTATTTCGATTCCAACGGAACTAACTTCAAGTATGGCATAATACCGTTACATAAAATGGGCAATTCAATTTTTGGTATACAAAATCATACTTACCCAGAAGATAATTTAGGTAGGCCCTTTTAAGTGAAGTCCATCTAAACGGCTTACTGAAGAAGTTCTGAAAAAGCACGCCTTCTATAAGGGCGGTGTGAGTTCATATTATTAGGCATTACAAATTAATTTCAATGTGAATTTGGAGTTGAATAAAACATGTTTGATTTAAATCTTATTCAAATACTTTAAAAATGTATGATTTTTATTACTTAAAGATGAAGTACGTCCTTCAAAAGCCCTTCTGGAATTTACAAAAAATAAAGGCAAGGTGGAATGCCTCCTGACTCCCAGAGAGGTCTTTCGGAAGGGCTTTTTACTGCTGAAATTGTCTTATACCAGCCGGTCGGTCACGGCTCTGGTGTGCTATACGGAGAAAACGTTTCCTAGGCCCATGCTAGGTTATACCAGTTAAATGGAGTATATAATTCAGTGTGTTAAGCAAGAAAGAATGCGAGGTTTTGCAAAAGGTTTGAGAGGCAGTCGCAAAGAATCTCAAACTGATGCGATGCGATATAATGCGATGCTTAATCTCTCTTATGGCAATAGGAAAGTCGCCTTGCATATTTTCAGAATCTATTCGCTCGGAGAAGTTGCTTAACATCCTACCTAGCCTTCCTAGGCAAGCTTGGTCCTCTTGTGACTAAACTAATGTTTCCTTTTCGTCCCATAATCTTAACCTAGTTAATTAAATTGTTATTAATGTAAATAAGAACAGCGATGTCCGTATTTTCACAATTTTATTCAAATTTTTGTTTTTCCTTTTTAATAAATGCAATTGCTCTCTGCATTCGATCATCTTGCCACTAAGGGGTCAGCATTTTGCTTGGCCACAAATTTTCGTACATTACAAATTTTAGAAAATCATCATACTGCTTATGAATGTTGCATTAGCTATTATTAAATCTTTAACTGAAAAAAGCGTTCAGATTGGTTTGTCAGATATTTGCAGAGTATGGTAGTATACATACATAGATGTGGGTCATTGAAAAATATAAAAGCTTACATGCACATCTGTAGGAACGCCAGAAATTGCGCCATTTCTCGAGATATCAGAAAGATTTTGTCTTATTGAGTTGGAGCATTTCCCCACAATATTCACGTCAACATATTTACATACATCCATGTATATGTAAACAAATTATGTTACAAATCGTCAGTAACTTTTCATTGAAGATAGAGTAGACCACTATTTTTTAAGCCTATGTTAATCATCATAATTGCCTCACTTTTTCAGTAAATTAACTATTTTTCTTTTCCAACTGTTTTACTACATAAATTCTTCTTTTCTTTTTCGTTCTTTCTTCGCTAGTCAATACTCAAAAACTGATACAAATTTAAACTGCTAAGCTTATAATAAACTACATATACATAGATAGAGTTAAATGGAAATTAAATTTGAGTGTTAAAAAAATTTTGTAAAAAAACTTGTGACTTGTAAAATTCTACAACACCATCTAAAACCACAACTAATCGTACTATATACCACTACTTCTACTGCTTCTTCTACAACTACTACCATAACTGCTACTACTATCAATACAACCAACCACAACCGCTACGACTATCTACCATCACTTTTATTCTAACGATCTTCGATTTGAACTTCTACTGCAACTTGAATTCTTCTTGTTCTTCTTCTTCTTCTTCCCCACTTCGATCGCGCTTGTGCATACACTTAAACATGTACACACGCCTTCACCACCACAAGCTCCAATCAAACCTCAAGCCCAAGCTCAGCTTCAGCCTCAACTTCAATGTCTGCTCAGCCAAGCTTTGTATAAGCTCTCCGCTGTGTAGCAAATGTTTTCAATGCGTTCGTTCGGTCGTTCGTTTGTTCGTTCGTACGTACAGTTTCCGTCCAATACTTCCGCCACCACCACCACTACTACTACTACTACTACTATGTTGTAATATTTATTGGAGGTGAGTTTTACGTTTGTTACGTTCGATTTTTTTTTCGCCACAATTATTTTTTTTTATTTCTTTATTAAATCTAATCATCTGTAAATCGTATTTCATGGTATCAAAAGCAAATAATTTCGTTAATTCATTTTAAGTTTGCTCTATATATTACCGTTATTTTGCTGTACTCGTCTGGAATCACAATCAAAGCAAAAACAAACAAAAATAATCACTCATAACAGTTTATATTAAACTCCCATTTCTTTTGTATGTATCTTATGTAATCGTACATTCACCGTTTTATTACAGTCATGGAAATGGTCAGATAATACTTTATTCATTTGTTAATTTGTTAACATAAGATTTTTCAATATCATACAAATCATTCTTTATGTTATAGATAATGAACCCAAACGATTCTGTTAACTGTGGTGCTCATGTGTGCTTGTACAATTGTCCACAAAATAATACGAGTGCGATATTTTGACCAGTTTGGACTTTTGTTTATTTAATGCCTAATATTTTTTTATAAAAGTCTAGCTGGTTATACAACAAACACCATATAAACTCGCATTTGTTGTTTGTAAAAATATTCTAAAAAATCTGCAACATTTCATCAAAATTTCAAACATTTTTAATGCTGTTGTAGTAACCCATTAAATTGTAGTATAATGAAGTGCAAGTTTCAAGCTGCTAAAGCCGTTGATTTTTGGCTTTTTTTCTTGTTAGCAGTGCATGGAAAAAATGCAAAACCCCTTCAACAAAACAAAATTTTTTTGAGTTGATTTGAAATTGTTTGTTGTATAACCAGCTTGTCTTAAAAAAAATAGCAATAATAATAAACATTAAATAAACAAACTGGTCAAAATATCGCACTCCTATTATTTTGCGGACAACCGTATACGCTATATACCAATATACATAACTCAAAATAACGAAAACTAATCGAAATTATTGATGCTCTGACTTTTATATCATTAATAGGTTAACTTGACGCATTGATAGCACTGTGCAAAAATTTCAGGGTCATTTTCTGGGACGGAATGATCCGAGTTTTTTGCATGAGTGCTTTAAGAATACATAAGTTGAAAAAGAGTTAGAATAATTTTGCAGAACATATTAACCCATTAGCATCGTTTTGACGGCTTTTTTGGAAAGTCTGAAAAAATTGGTATTTGGGAGTTTGCTGGAGTGTTTAAATGTTCTAGAAAATTATTCGCCAGAAAATTTCACTAGGGACAAAATCTTTATACAAAGAACCTAAAAAACAAAAAACAAATATCGCTTATTTACTTCAATAGTTTCATAATCCAAAAAATACAAATTTTGAGCTGGGTATGCAGAAATTACTGCCACCATTTCTTCTATGTTGTGTAAAAATTGCATAGCTGTATCGATTACCAGTATCTCACTGGAACAAAATATGGCTGTACTATGGTGATGTCAGCCCGGTATTTCTCTTAGCAAACCTGTTGGACAGAGGCACCATTCCTATGGAGGGTCCACAAATTCCAAGCGCATATACGTAAAGCGTTGTTGTTGTTGTTGTTCTAGCGGCTACAACAACCCCGCCGAGATCGGTTAGTATCTCAGTCGTTGTCGTCAAGCTCAACTAACGGAAGACCCAAGAAGCGTGCCGCCTCTATAGGGTCTGTCCACAGAGACGGAAACGTTAGTTGCGTTGGGTTTTCCGGGCATACGAAGAGATGATTCGAGTCGTGGGGTGTTTCTCCGCATGCCGGACATTCGTTTGGCATATCTGCATCTAATCTGCTCAGGCATGAGTTCAACCTGCTGCAGTATCCAACGCGAAGTTGGGCTATTGAGGTCCGTGTCTGCCGAAACCGACGAAGCTCCGTATCGTCTATGTCTGGTGGTTGTGTGCCCAGAACGGCATTCACAGGTGCCTGGAGTCTACGTAACTTGAGACTGACTCCCTGTGAATGCCGCTGAAGGCCTGTCGATAAGCTAACGGGTCCAGAGGTTGCTTTATGAACCTCTGGACTTCGTCCGTCACTTCTTATAGATGCCTTCTGACATGCCTTGGCGAGGGCTCATCTGCAAGCAGGTGTCTGTTCGAGTGTCCACGTCTGTGGCTCCCTACTAGGAATTGCTTGCAGAGCATTCCGTAAAGCGTAATTTTGTTTCGTGTGGTGGGTCGTCAAAGATTGGGGGACAATTAACCCAGGCTGTTTTGGCGTTTCCATTGAATTTTTTTTTAATTTACCGCTCCCTAAGCCAGTGCACAACACTGTGCTGGGAGAGTTTTTGAAGATGCTCATTTATGTATATATATTCGCTTGATGCAAGACAACAGACACCTACTTGTAGCCGAATCTGAAGCTGAATAAGTCGGAGTGGTCCCAACGAAGCCTCCTCTCTTTCTGCCGTGGCAAGAGTCGGGCCTGTAACTGCATACCCAAAAGAAGCAGAGGAAATAATTTCTGTACTAAGGAAAACCGCGAGATCATTGAAAAGAAAATAATCGAAGAGTTAGCTGCAAATCCGAGGCGTTTGTTACTAATGTAAAAATGATTGAATAAAATATGTTAAACAAAAATTTATTTATATAATAATATTAGATATCTAATGGCCTTATTCATAAAAAATAAAGTAGCTTTATAAAAGGTTTATAAATTGAAAAATGTATGAAAACGTCAATTTATAAAGCTCTTTAAACCTACTTTATTTTTTATGAATAAGGCCATAAGCTTTTTGCTAAAATACGTACATACATAGGCTTTCACTTTGCCCGGAAATTTATTTCAAAAATATTTTATCCACATTTCTTTTGAATGTATTTCATATTTTTTGATACAAATGAAAAAATTGCCGAAGTTTTTAATCCAAGTTGAAAGATTCAAGTAAATTTGTGCATAGCTTGCATATATTTGATATTATGCAGCGTCCAAGCGATGGCTATCGAGTCAACACCAACGCCGATGTCTTCGATGATCGTACGCTCAAAGTCTGTGATGAAATCGGATTGCAATCGGAACATAAACCCGTTACCGAGGAAAGCCTAAATTTACAATTAAAATATGGTAAATCGCATCTAAGCAACCCCAGCCATGACTCTACCGATGCACGTAACGGTTATGCAACTGTATTGAGTGAAAACGGTAAAAATCGCACACAAACAGATAATCGCAATGTGGACTCTGATCTAAACTCATTGATTGGCAGTATGATGAATAAGAATAATAAAATTCCATATTACAAGCGTGGTGCCTTCGAGATAAACAACAATAAAAGAGTCATTGGCATAAACAGCTGTAATAGCAGCGATACTTTGACGCCGATGGGCACGGTTACAACAAATGGCAATAAGCACTGGCAGAATTTGTCAAGACGTATGTCGATGCATGCGGCACGACCACCAAATATGATTCAGAACGAAAGCGATAGCAACGACACGGACACATTGAACTCGGAACGAAATGCCGGTGTGCATTACAAAGCCTCTCCACGCACAGATTCCGCCTCCAAATGCTCATCACATTCATTCAGCGAAGATTTATACAATGAATCGATGTCATCGGCATTCAGTGTGTTGGGCAAGAAAAGTTCCACGATGCTATTGGACAGCAAAGCCAGTATTCAAGCGAAAAATGTGAATGAAACGCGCTGTAAACGTACACCATCGAGCAGCAGCTGGCCGCAAGAGTCTGAAATTAATTTCGTAATGCTTGTGGGGCTACTCCTCGCGCTATTTGTGTCGAAGGTACTACAATATCTACTATCGTACTTTGCTTGGTTCCAAAGTCAAGTGCTGCATATTCGAAACATATTCCTAGGCAAAAATGACAGTATATGGGATTTCTGCAACTTTGATGACACATCCCGTTACGGTCTGCGCACTAAGCTTTTGCTGCTGCCAGTGGTGGCCGCCTGTTCGTTGCTTTACGGTCTGAGCTCGGTGTTGCACACCACCATAAGTTGTTTGCTTACACAAGCGCCAAGTAGCGTGATTGTTTTTATACAAAAACTATATTTGCATGCTTGAGCGGGGCAAGGGAGAAAAATAACTTATTTATGTACTTACCACGCACTTTTTGTTACATCTGAACGCCTTTTGTTTTTCCCATAATCCTTTTTGAAAATACATACTGCAATAAACAGGAAATTATTCTTAATTCATTCGAAACATCGTTTTATTTCCCATCGGTTGGGGTTTGCAATGCTTTGCGGCAGCACTTGTAGGTGTGCACAGGTACCAAGTCCCTGAAAATTTTGTATTTGGTACACAAGTCGGGCTCACTCCTTCGACTCGCGTACATAGACAGACGGCAACTTTGATCCGGATTAACGGCGCAGTTGATCTGAACAACCTCAAGCCTTGACAGACGGCAGTGATGCGGATTTACGAGCCGCGAGGTCGTTGGTTCGAGTCCCACGGCCAGTAGAATTATAACTTCGCAGTGTAGCACGCGGACGCGAGCCGCCGCACCAGTATGCTAAATAGTGCCAATTGACTTTATTTGCGTTGATTTTGTTACTTGCCACCTGTTTGCAACTTATGTTTATCTATTTATTTTTAATAATTTTCATTTAAAATAAGAACCAGAAACCACATAAATGTAAGCTTCAAAGCTTGCACAAATTTCATAACAATGAATCAAACTTAAAAAAATTTTCTCCAAAATTGCAAACTTTTTAATCAGAATTTTTAGAAAATTTTCGGCTATGCAGTTAAGTAGCCCATTCAATTTTGCTCTAATAATGTGCTCTAATAAGTCTCAAGTCGCTAAAAATTACCGTTGGTTTTTTTAATTTTTTTGTTGTGGAGGGTGTTGCGCATTTTCTTCCATATAATGCCGAATTTCCACTAGGCATTGAAAAACGAAAAGTTGGAGACATTTAAAAAATGCCATGTGGAAATGAATTGATTGAATATTTTTTTTTACGTAATGATACGAATATTTTTTAATGCCCAACTTTGTCATTACAATTTTTGTCATTTAATTCCTAGTGGAAAATCTTTTTCTAACCGAAAAAAGGAGGAGGTTATCAGTTCGTCCGACTTTTTTTTTTTAAGTATAATACGTCGTACGTTTCGGTATGGATGCCATGCTCAAATGGGGTAGTTGTAATTTTTAGATCTTCACAAGAATGCTTATTGCACCAAAACTAATGAAGCGAAGAAAAATGCGGCGTTTCAAAGATGAAATTCCAGATTTATCGACAGATTTATTTTTGTAAGTGATTAGTTCGGTTTCTGTCGTAGAAACAACGGTAAATATTGGCTTATTTTGGGGTCAATTTTGAGCCTTTGAAGTGCTCTAGGAACTTAGGTTTTGCAAATATAACTTTCATTTTCAGAATGTAAGTTCTTCACAGCAATAGAAATATTACAAATTTTATATAAAAATTCGACCAAAATTTAACATTTAAGACAACAAAATGTTGAAATAATTAGCTTTTCTTATAATCAAAATGCTCGAAAACAGCTCGAATGATTTTCTTTTTCTTTTCTTTAATAAAAAAACTCATGTTATTTCCTTTCGTTTGGTATATGGGAAAGTATTGGTTGATATCTTCTAAGTATCTTTATTTGAATCAAATAAATGGGCATAAATGAGTTTTCATACGAAATCACTTCGTTATCATTTTGCAAACATGTACTTGCGTTGTATGTAAGAAGTAGACAAAAAGTATTGTGTATGCGTGTGTATTTCGGCTTTTGAGTAACAGATGGCGCAGCTCCGGTGAAATATTTGTGGCATAATTGATTGGAGCTAATGTTGATATTTTACTATTTTAGTAATATATGTATGTACAAATGTATATATGTATTACATATCGTCACCTGAAATGCAAAAAGACGTAACAACGAAATGGAAAAAGTCGTGACTAATATTTTAATTTTTCTTTTTCATAAAATAATGCGGGGAGTTGTAATTCGATGAAATCCATCATATAAATCAAAAAGTGAATTTTGAATTTTTTATTAGCTATAACTTTTTGCATTTCAACGATGATGTTTGATACGTCTTTTTGTTCAGGGTGGCGATATACATTTGTATGTATGTATGTATGTGTATATCAATGCATAGTACGGGAAAACTTTTTCGTTCCATTTTACAAAATGGGTCATCAAACTAAAGCGCTGGACCTGTAGATGTGCAATGACGTTTTACTTTTCCAAAAAGAGTTGCCACCTGTTAAAAAATTTATTTGAAATTATTTATAAGTTAAACCAATTATTACAACTTACTTATTATCGATCGAAATGGTATTGAACAGGCTTTATATCTTAATTATATATAGGAGGGTTGCCGCCTGTTTACAAAGTTAAACTGAATGTATTCAGTTGGTAAATGAATTACTACTATATGGATATCAATCAAAATGGCTCTGAAAAAACAATATGCCTATTGAAAGACCTTTATTTCTAAACTACATGTAGCAGCGTTGCCACTTGTTAAAAAAATCAAGTTTAACCATAATTATGACAAATAGATAATTGAAATATATATCCCGGTATTCCGGTGCCAGACGAAAAAGATTGTGATTTGAAAATATTTTGAAGAGGGTTGCCACCTGTTTACAAAATTATTTTGAAGAGATCTTATTTCTAAACTACATGTAGGGTAGCTGCCACCTATTTTAAAATATAAATTCAACTTGAGCTACGTATTCTATGTTTGAGATTAGGGGCTGTGGCTTTGTGTATTGTATATCCGTATCGCAGCGCGCCTTCATTGCGTTCATTTGATTTAGTAATTTCAGCACTTGTGGCGTGATTAATTAAAGCATATTTTCAGCTCTGTGTATGTATGTATGTGTGCATAACTCTTAACTACATGTCTTAATACGATAGCTTTGATAATAATGTATTTAGTTTATTAAAATCAATAATCCGAGCTTGTGAGTATGGCGAGAAGAACTTATTCTTACATTTAATCAACATTTCATTCAAAGTGGTTCACAAATACATACATATGTATACGCATACATACACACTACATACAAGTACATATAAATACATACATACATATTACATAATTGTTTCTCAACTAATTACATACATATGTATCTGTTGTCAATGCATTCGATTTGCCGTGAACTTAATGCTTGTTGTTGTAAATCATTGATATTCAAACTTTTAGCAACTTTGCAAACATGTACTAATACTAAACTTAAATGTTCTTTTTACTTGTCCTGCAAAAGATCCAATCCTGGTACGCCCACCCAACCAAGACGACCCGATTTCATTGGTCTAAATACACAACAACAACCGTCACAGACTTATTACGAATATACGACTGGCTTGCCGCCGCAACATCCACAACCGCCTACCATTCAACAGCAGCAAATCATGTTGCAACAACAGCAACAACGTGCCATGATGCAACAGCATCAGCAACAACAACAGCAAGGTGAGAAAGCATACAATCGCAAATATAGTAAACGATCATTGCATGAAAATAAAAAGAAACGAAAAAAATTACTTGCCATGGCCAGCGCATTTAAGACCTCTAAGAAATCTAAGTCTAAATCTAGCAAAAGGCATAAAATTCGAAGCCCCAGTTGGTCCATATACTAAGTATGAAATCAAGTAGCTACTAATTCATTTAAAATCGTATGTACTATTTCGTATTTACTATAAAATTAAATGTACATACATATGTATAGAAGGACAAAAGGAGTGAGAAATAAGAATTATGTATATGAAAAGTCATAGTCAAAGAATGGAAAATACGCGCAATACAATTGGGCTTCCGCTATGCTAATCCCATCCGGCTCTTTTGGCCCAATCTTATTTGGCCAAGACTTATTTACTTACTTGTTTTTTCGCCTACGTGTATTTTGCTTATGTGCATCAGTACCGGACAACGCTACTGCGAGTTAATTCCCAGTTTGGTCAGGTGATAGTTCAGCCTGCAGTATTCTCAGAATGCCTGCGATAACTCGTAAGCTGATCTTGGATAGGCTTATATATTCCTTAAAGCGTTTTAAGTTTTAAGTTTCTAAAAATGCTTTGAAATGCTCTAGACCTGGGAGATGAAGAGGTTATCGTCAGTCTTATTTCCTTCAATACCAATATACCCCGCAATCCAAATTGCTCTGACCAAGTGTATTGAGCTTGTCAAGGCCCTCCATCACCTGTTTAAATGTTACCTGATAAGCTCTGAGGGCCTTAATAGCCTCTTGGATATCTGTCAAGATTGTGAGGTTCTGATTCCGGTAGTTTCGCGTGATATTAAAGTATGCGGATGTTTATGTAGCATATAGCGGTCCAACCACACTTATCAGACAATGAGCCATCAGTGTATCCGGTTATCATGCTTTGGTCTATCCGATATATTTCGACCCAGCTCTTCTTATTACATACTTACATCAGTTTTAAACCTTTATATTCCTTGATATTGCAATTTCCGTGTTGTGCATCGTCAGAATATCGATGTTGCTACGACTAAGCAAACCTTCTGCCCCGATGTTGGTACCAGCCATCCTCAGTAGAGCCCTTTTCGCCTGAGTCTGTATATGAATATGAAGAGGAGTAAGATCTATAAGAACTTCCAATTAAAAGTTCCTATGGCTCCATTGATGCTCAGAACATTCCATATTGCTGTCTTCGTATTTTCTAAAGTGGTTTTTGCAGAGCGGCCTGCCATGAATACGTGCTGAAACGAGTTCAGTGGCTAGTTCAGTAAGATTGTAGTCCTTACCTTTTCCAAGGCCTTCAGTACAAATGAGGTAAGACAGATGGGCCTGAATCATTTTGGATGACCTTTGAGATAACTTTTTTGAGGAAGACAACTACAAATGTGGATAAAGAAACTCCTTCGCGCCCATAAGCGGTTTCGCAGGTAGCCGGAGAGTTTTCTTGGAAATGTACATACATAGAGAACACGCCGAGGTGTTTAAACCTAAGCAACACAAATGCAGTGCAGACAAGAAGAAAGGGCTAAGATGATTACATCTCGTCATCTTCCACACAGCTGCTGGTTTCTATTGGGCAGTGCCTACTCATAATTCCGGCCAGGATCGAGAGAGCCATCTTGGATAGCCTAAGAAGCGCCTTGTCCGTTGGCGGTCCAGCAAGAACTACGAAGGCCTTGCAACTTTGCGTGTCGAAGTTTTGCCAGTGCTCACTGAGCTAACTTTAAGTCCACCCATCTGGACTACCTGCAAGTGAACAAGACGTTTTCTGCACCACCCTTGCCCCGAATAATTGCAGATTGCTTTGTTTTTGGGCCCAAACATACAAATGAATGTGATTTGAATGTATTCCCGTATGACCATTAAAAATGTCAAACTTTACGTAGACAATGCCAGATTTTGCATATTTCCGTTCGAGTTAGAATAGGAATATTCTCGAAGTCTTGAAAATCCCTTGCGCGGTGCACGGATTGCATGGTAAAACCGGTTTTCCCATGGGACGGCTTTGTAAACCGTGCGCCGTGAAAAGGCTTTGCATGACTTCGAGAATACCCCTAATAATGCAATATTTAAAGAGCAACCCTGTGTTGACCGCTATAAACCAGGCCACACTTTAAAACTTATCGCTCACGAAAATGTCGTCGGAACGGTTGGGGTTATTATGCGCTTACAACGTCGACCACATAGCTATTCATTTTTTTTAATCACATCTCACTTCTTTTTCCTTCTATGTAGCTCAAATCTAACCTGTTTAAGTTCGTATATCATAGTCGAATTCGCATTAATTTGTTCTTACATTTGGCACCTCATTCACAGTACCGCTAACACATCACCAGCAACAGGTGCTGGCCTCACAGGCCTACGGTGGAAGCCCTCAACGCCGCTTTCTCTCCGAAGGTGAACTAGTACGACAGGGCGGCAATGAACTTTCATATGCGCGCTCTAACAACACGGTAGATAATATACGCGAATTAGCGGGTAGTCCACAACGTGGCGTCTACATGTGGAAGGACACTTCGCCTGGCTTCAGTAGTAGCAGTGGTAGCGCCAGCGGCGGCGGTGGCGGTGGTGGCATGCCGCCCTCTTCCATGGGCATTGGCAGCATTGGCGGCTCAATAGCCAATAGCATACATCACGCACAGTACATCACAGTAGGCGGCAGCGGTCAGCCACATCCATTAATAATGACGCATTCGCGTATACACCAACCGGGCGAATATCTGCCGGTAGCTCAGCAACAGCAACAACAACAACAACAACAAAATCAATATCGTTCCAATCCGACCAGTCCTACGACGATGCCACCTACCTCGTCGACATCCGCACCAACCTATATGATGCGTTATGGTATTGGTAATCCCACTGCCTCACAGTCAAATAATTATGTGCACACATCACAAGCGATGACAAATTCTAACGCCGGCGGCTATCAGCCACAATTACGCGGCGGCGTTCCCGTTTTTCCACCAAATCCTAGTGGGCCCAGCGGTGGCGGCGTCAGTGGTGCTGGCGTTGTCACCCAACTACAAACACAGCCATCGCCTCAAGTGAAGCGAAAACAGACGCCAACACGTCCCATGTCATTTGTGCGCGCACTCGAAATGACCGACTCTATGGAGATGCAATCGCTGGAACAGCAGCAACAGCAAGGGCGCAGTGGCAATATGCCACCATCAGCAGTAGGTGGACCAGGCGCACAACATTTGGTGGGTGGTGCACGTACGACCACACCCACACCCGAACGTGCCAGCGTTTACGATATGAATTACGAAATCTCCGTATAACCCGTGGTTGTGCCGGTTGTCGTGCCACCCGCCTCTGTGACCATTTCGGCAACGGCAGCGGCGTATGCGCGAAAAAAGGGCGCAAGCGTTGTTGCCAGCACGGCCGAGCCATCGGCGTATGCGTCGGTGCCTGTAATGGCGGCAAATGCGCCCAATAGGCGCAAGTTCTCCACCTTCTTCTAGAGAAATACATTTATATATGTATGTGTGGTGAAGCCGTCTCACTTTTGATGGCTAATCTCATCGTTAAGTCAGCTTATCTTTAGAAATTATGAAAGAGAAAATTGTTGTGCTTTGTTTTTTACAACTTTTTACTACTACACTAAACCACTTCCTTTAATAGCAAGTCATCGCTTATGTATCATATACCACACTCTACGCTACCAAATACCACTATCCGTATCGCCAAATGTAAATAAGTATACAACCTAAGATACACCTCCTACGAATACTGCATATACATAAATATAAACATACATACATAATTAATGATAATAGTTGTATAAAAAAAAATATATCTTTAAGTGTGATTAATTATGCCACATCTATTGGTTATCAATTGCAAAATCGTATATATTGTATATTTTCATCCGAAGATTAGCCTGTAAAAGTTTTAAATGCATATGTATGTATGAATTGTAAATCAACTTTTATACATAAATATCGAGTCAACGAGCTCATAAAACCATAAAAGTATATACTATATGAAAGTGTCTATATAATATTAGTTATGGTACAATCAGGGCTATCACTGAATCTATCGTAGTCCGAATTTTATGAAAATCTTCGAAAACGCAGTCACTAAATTCGAATGGCTACGATAGTAGCATATTCTTTGAATGCATACGTTCATAGCAATTGGGATTCAGTGATTGGGCTACGATGGATTCAGTGATATCCCCGAATATGTTTGTCTAAACAAACAGATGACTAAACTAAGCAAATTTATGTGTATGCTTGAATGAGAGTAGCAGTAAACAAAAAAAAAATATATACAAAAAAGGTGTAGCTTCAATTCATGGAACATTGCGAGATAAAAGCAAACAGTTTTTGGCCGTACTTCTCGTTTATACGTACATACATATATACTGTGGTGAAATTTGTTTCGAACAAAGCTTCGGCTCGTATTGGCAAATTCCTACATATCATCACTACGATGTCGAAACTATCGAATGTGAAAATGGGTATTTTTCAGGAGAGCAGAAAAAACTGTTGTAAAAAATATTGTCATTAGGAAAAATTGCCAACTTGCATATCATTCTAAACGCATGCGCAAGGTATCGTTATTGAATAAGCATTTTTGCACATTCGATAGTTTGACATGGTAGCGACGATATATAGGTGCGACACATATTAGTTTCTTTAATTTTTACAACCACCATCTCCTATAACTTATTCCTTTAAGGAAAATAAACCTACAAAAGCCCTTTCAAATCATTTTTCGTGTAAAAGGGCATTTTACCGTTTAGCGAATTCAAAATAAAAACAGTTTGTAATTTACTTGAAAAAATAACGGTATGAAATTAATAGCTTTATAGGTACTATAATAAAATTTGTAGAGAACAAATTTGAGATATATTGAACTTTCAATAAAATTGGATGCAGGAGGTAAAGAACACAAATCCGCTAGCCCTTCTTTTATAAGCCATTTATGTATGTATGTTTGCTATCTGCAAAATTTAATTTTAACCCTTTACATGTGTGCACAGAAATTTAGGCATAATAAAATTCATGTTAATTGATAAAGTTTACCACATTTTTATCAGATTTTATTAATCCATAACTTTATTAACTTTATACGCGAAAAAAATTGTTCTGGCATTTAAAAGCTTTGGCATTCGTAGCTGAAATTTTTTATGTACGAATTTCGCCAGTGTTCCAATGTATGTATGTATGTATGTACTACCAATGCCCAAAATACTCTGGGGCTTTCATTCCGCAACACGTTTGATCGTTTACAGTGTTATGTCGTATATGTAGTGTAAAATACCATTTTGAATATTGTACATATTTGTTAAGTCATCATGCTGATCGTTCATTCTGACGACAACATTAAGCGCAAAAAAAAAAAGAAACTCCCATAGTCCATCCCAGTGAGGGTCCATACTATTTGGCTGGTTTCGATTAACCGAAACTGTGTTGGTATGGCTTGCCTTCCTTGTTATTATTTTCACGGCCATTAAAAGTATGCAGTCCATAATAGCGGCGGTGAGCTAGAGAAAGTTGAAAGTTTGTAAGATTTGTAAAGTGGCGAAATTATAATATGTATGTACATATGTTTTTAAAATAAATACAAAAATTCAGCGCTATGCAATTAACAATATTGAATTCACCTTAGTTACATCATATTGATGTTTAGATATATGTATATGTATTTGCAAAGAATCAAATAGGGATGGAGCAATTTTTGTTTACATACATATGTACCGCTGCCAAATACTATCAGCTAATCGTTTTTTGAACTTTCTCCACTTACCTACGCCTAGAAACTGTGAAACTGTGGAGAGTTTATGTGGCTTTAGGCATTTGATTTGCTTGTAAACAATTTATCTAGAATTGTAAGAAATCCGAAAAGTTGTTAACAACTTTGAAATTCATTATTTAATTGTACGATTAGTTCTTTTTTAAATTGTTGAACTTTATTTTATTAATATTTGTATGTACAAACATATATGTACGTATGTATATGAATTTATGTATGTAGCTACTAACAAATTATTGACATTGTTCAGTTCAGTTGTTTAGAACGGTGGCATTTTGGCAATCTAAAATGCGCTGTAGCTAATCGGATACGTTAAAATTTACTAAAAAATCGTTTAACATAAAAAATTGTTTAACTGATAGTGTGCTTATGTACATATGTACATACCTACATACAGATGTATGCGCATACAATAGAAAAAGTCATAAGAGCGCTCTTTGCATGACAGATTTAGTGGCGGTGAAATCTAATATCCCGCCAAAGCTGCGCTACAGAATTGCAAATTTAATCAGCTTCAGTTCTGCTATTAACGTAACTGCATGCAAGCTCATTTCTAAAACAAACTAAATCAACCAAATTTTAATGTAGAACTTAACATACTTCAAGTCTACTCGGATAAATTTTATAAACTGAAGCACATATTATGCTGCTACGAAAAAGAGGAAAAAATAACAAAAACAAGGGAATCATATTCCTTACTCTGCAACTAAACACGTCATCTATATTATTACGAATTTCGGTACGTGAAATGTGACTGCAAGAAATACATATAAAAGTACTAAATAAATCTGTAAGAAGCGTACTATATGTTAAATATTCTTCTCAACTAACTAGTGGCATTTAATTTATAAGCAAACAAGTAAATATTCAAAAAAAAAAGGAGAGAAGAACTGTAAGCACCTTAAAGGTAAAGTTATCAAAACAAAACAAACAACAAAAAAATTAATTAAAACATTAATTTAAAATTAATATAGTAAAAATTATAAAACTAC
>NW_016169327.1:0-17637 GCF_001687245.7 Rhagoletis zephyria
GTATCTTCATGGGGGAGTAGCCCAAATTCTAAAAAGAGAGATGGGGGTAAGGGTTTTAGAAAAAATATGGAACTATGGTTTGTACTAAAATAAGTGGTTTTGGAGGTACATAGCTGTGGAATTTTAACAAAACAGCTTCTGTACTTTCTGTAGAATGGAATTCAGAGTCAGTTCTAAGGGACTCCTATTTAAAAATTTAGCATATTTATTTAACTTTCATTAAGATAGCATCATAAACTACTCCTATTAGTGATTAAAAATAAAAATATCATACGAGAACTCAACGACCTACTGCTTCGAAGAGAAAATAACCTCACTCGAGAGAAGTTTTTATGTAAAATGTCCAAATATATGTATGTTGCGGTAGTATTATAGGGATTCCGGGAAGATTTGTATGATGGACCATCTTGTGATCGGAAATTCGCGGTTTTCATGTGGAATTCAGTTAAAATAGCCTTCGAATCCTTAATGATAAATATGGGAATATGCAATCCTTAAATCATAAATACAAATCCTTTTTCATTGCTGCTTCTGCTGACTTCAACGCAGTTACATTTTTTTGTGAAACCTACGAAAATGCTATCGGTTCAGAGATTGCTTTTTCGTAGATATCACGAAAATAGAACTGCGATGGGCCAAGAAAAAGTGACTATTTCCTAAAGGTTTATTAAAATAATTAAGGTTTTTGGAGCTCCGTAAATCTGAAGTTAAAATCGAATATGCAAATATGCAAATTTAATCGTTACTAATAATCTAGACCAATTTGAGACAAGTATCGCTTACTAAAATACTGTAATGGTAAAATGACGGATTAGGGCCGGTGACACAATGGACAGAACTACAATTAAGTTAAAAAGTAAAAGTTTTTTTATCAATTCTGAAGTGTTTATCGAGGTGAAAAAGAAGTTAACGCCGGCAGAAAGAAGCCCTTGGCGAGAAATCTGTATGCCAAAGAGAAGAAAGAATTCGTACGACGACATAGTGATTACTGCTGGAAGGAAGTTTGCAAGTACCCTCTGCGATATCTTCCAAAGAGGATTTAACCTAGACTCTGACCGACTGGTGTGCGGATGTAGCTTTGAATATCAAGCCATCAAAGAAATTAAGCCATCAAGGGGCCACGGTTGGCCTCGCTACAGAAGTGAAGTAACTGGGACTAATCCTGGATTTCAAACTCCTGTGGAGGACTCATGTCGAGGCGGCCAACTCCAGGGCTATGAGAGCGCTGATGGTGCGTACACGTCTACAGAGAACCAATTTGAGGCTCTTATAAAGCGTAGAATCGGTTTACTTCCTACGCGTGATAATTCCGTAAGAGAGCTAAAGAAAGGCCTGCCTAAAAAGCCTGCTCTGCTCTTGGCCAAAGCTGGGCAGCTACAAAAGAAGTGCTCTACGTTTTCTTCCTCTTCCTCATCTCTACAACTTCTGCAAAATTCGTGGGAGAATTTATCTAGTTTTGAAGAGTGCCTGCCAAATAGCCAATGACCGGTTACAAACGCCGTGACCTTCGTAATATCCTCTCTTGAGAGGCACAGCAACTATTTCGTATTTTTTTTCTATTTGCGGCAAAAGCAGCCTGGTTGTTCTACAAGTGCCCTCCTCTACACAAGACCTTTTGGCCTCTTGGGTCATGCTATTTCGAAGTTCTAATTTGCAGATTGCCATGAGTACCCCAATAGTGCCCCTGTTTTCACATAGGGGTGGATTGGTACCTTTCCTGGCTAGCTCATCGGCCCTGCAGTTTCCTTCAATATCTCTGTGTCCCGGAACCCACATGAGGCTGACCTTGAACACGGCGCCAATATCGTTTAGAGCTGCGAGGCATTCCTGTGCAACCTTCGATCTCAGCATTACCATATTCAATGATTTAATGGCCGCCTGGCTATCCGAGAAAATATTAATCGTAGTTTCCGTTACGGCATGCGTACTAAGGTACACAGCCACCTCCTTTAAAGCTAAAACTTCAGCCTGATAAACACTGCAGTGGTCCGGAATTCGGACGGATAGTTCCAGTCCTAGTTCCTTAGAAAAAACTCCTCTGTGTAAAACTTAAATTCCCCCCGTCTCCATGGTCTTGCTGTTTGCCATTCTCTTCTTGACGGGATGCTCGCCTTAAAGAGCCTATCGAAGATTGATTTGGGAGCGGAGTAGTCAACTTCTTGGTAATGACTACCCAGAAAGTGAAGTATGGAGGCGTGACCAAACCTCCGATCCTTCCATAGCACCATACTTTTTAGTCTGAGCGCTGTATCGGCGCCCGCGTATTTTCCCACCAGGTTTATAGCGGGCAAATTGGTTATCCCCTCCAGCGCCTTATTTGGGGTGTACAGCCAATGTGTAATACAAACATCAGTAGTTACGAGTCTTTTTTGAAGCACAGTAGTTAAGGGTTAAAATGCAAAAAAAAATCTTAAAATACTTAGCCTGACTACATCAATTATAGTTTTTTTTTTACATTTTCGGACCAGCAAAGAATAAAGGGGAAAAATACTATTATAGCCAATAATATACCCATTTAAGGTTTCATTTAACGGAAGCAATGCCTAAAGTACAACGGAAATGCGACAATCGACTACTTCAACGAAATTGTAAAGTCGTTCAATCAACGAAGATACACTGGAAAATTGGCATTCTTTGCACGTACGTGACTCTTTTTTTTTCACAACCATAACTTAACTGTGCGCATATCTATTAACGTAAGTATGTATGTCAGCGCATTGAAGTGGCGTGCCATCAGGCAGCCTACGATAGTTTAACGGCAATGGCCTGGCCACAACAATTGTCTTATGGCGATTACTTGTACACGTAAATATTTCGCGACGGTCAATGAATTGTGTGCGCATGCGCAGCGAACAAGTAAAATGCAGCGCATCCAAACGCAATTGAGTTGGCATGCGAATGGCGAATGTTGAATGCAAAATGCCGATATGAATACTGCTACTAACTTTTGGCGAAAGTGAGTGGTAAGCTGTAAATAAAAATGTGTAAATAAAAATAAATTTTGAGCAGCAGAGTGCATTGTGTGCCATGTGGAAAGTCGTTATCCGGTTACTTGCATGCAAGTGGCATATTCGCACATATGTATGTATGTATGTATGTATGTAGATACAGTTGCATTGCATCACTTGATGCAGACGCACCACAATAATGACCAGCAGCAAAAGCCGCAGTAATCGTGCCACAGACCGCCAGCAAGCAAGTAAGCGAATGTAGGCAAGTTTATGTAATTTACGACGAATTCATGTACATACGCCGTCAAACTTGTTGGTCAATGACATACATATGTGCACACAAACATACGTTTATTGTTTTGAAAGTTGAAATATTCATGTGAATTCAACTGAAATGCATGTGTGGTGCGTAAAGTGAGAATGGACGCATTCAAGAGGCGCTGAATGCAATAAAAGTTACTTAAGTAAGTACATTTAATAGCGTAATTCCTGGCTTATACTATGCATTAATTGGCTGCTGAATACGCGCTGAATGTACAATTTGATAGCGGTTTGATTGCTATTTTATTTTTTAAGATATCCGGTCATTTAGTGGAGTTAAAAAGCATAAAGGTGATTATAGGTATTTCGGTAAACGATTCGACAGCTGCTGAATTTCATTTGTCGTATTCACAAAATCGCTGAGTTGTGGTGAATTGTTTAGGATTTTAATTAATCTTTCTAACTCACAGCTAATATTGAGATGAAATTTGACACAATGTTTTCTAAACCTCAAATTTTTCTTAAAATACTCGCTGAATATGCGCTGAATGCGTGATATGACTCTAACTTTTGGCCTTACTTTTTCCCAGCGCACGAGTAGTATAAAAACGCCCTGTAAACTGTATTGTAGGAATGTAATAAATATTCGCTGAATTTTTTATATGTATGTATACATACATAAGTAATTACAAGCTGCTGAATTTAGTTTAAAACAGCACAACAGGCATGTACAGTTATAGTTATTCACTCAAAATACTTACTGATACTTACAATCATTTTTAGACGAAAAATAAGAAAATTATAAATTTCTAGGAAAGGGCTTAGCCACGCCCACTTATGATTACATTTTTATATCTTGGTTCCACGCCCAAATCCCATGAAACGGTAATTTGAAGAAATACGAAATCTTCGATAAATCAGTAAATAATGAAGCTAATTTATTCAAAATTAAAATTGCAACAATTCTTTACCAAGAAATACGTTTATGATAAAATTTTGGAAAATGGGCATGGCACCGCCCACATGTATGTATGTTGCGTAACCGTCGGATCAATTTGCACCACACTATTTATTGTGCTTGCCACATAAAAGCAAAACGTAGAAAATTATTGAAATCGGAAATTGAAAATAACGCCCACCCTTCAAATAACGGTAAATTTCAGAAATGCTTAAAACTTCGATATTTCGACAACAATCCTTTGAAAAGAGGAATTATTATACAATTTTCGAAAATGGGCGTGATACCGCCCACATGTAACTATATAAGTTTATCTCTTTAAGTCTAACTGAACATTCTATCGAAATTGTTAGAAATAGGAGTAAAACCACCCTGGTTACCATGTAACGGTAGCTTTCAGAAAGGTGAAAAACTATATTTAATACTTGCGCTCGCTATTTAATGTTCGGCTCCGCCCTTGTTTTGATTTAAGACAGTTATTGAAATAAAAATTATGATTCTAGTAAAAGATCGCGCTGAATAAGTGCCAAATCATTCTTAATTTATAATTTTCCACCACATAAAGAAAATTGCCATATTGCGCTGAATAAGCGCTGAATTATTCTAAATTAATATTTTACATCACAAAAAAGAAATTACCAGTATGGTTTGAACAAGTGAATCTGTATTCAGATTGAAAAGTGGAAGCCAAATATAAAATTTAGTAATTTAAAAGCCTAAGTTTATGCAAAACCTATTTCCTAATAGTCCCAGTGACTGACATGTACTGGAGATAGCGTTGAATACGGACTGAATGCTGCTAAATTCATGCTTAACACTCTAAAAATTAAGTGACTAACTTTTTTTTTACAAATGCATTTATATTTAAGTTTGTAAGCAATAGCCCACTGATACGTTGAGTGAGAAATAAAAAAAACCCAGGCTCAAATTTTTTAAGTTTTGAAGTGCTGAATATGCGCTGAATTGTTTCAAAGGCACCTTTCAAGAGCGGTTAAGTCGCTGATATGCACAAGAGAAGTCACAAGTAATTCGTGAAAGTAGATATACATATGATAAATTGGTAACAGACCGATATCTGTACATTATAGATATTAAAGAAAAATTAATATGGGGCGTCTTTATTAGAAAAACAGAAGCCAAATCCAAAATTTTTAGAATTTTTGTCTGTCTGTCTGTATGTTTGTACGCGTATCAGCCGATAAATAATGCATCGAATTGAATGAAATTTTCACCAATGCATTGCTAAAGGTCGAACTTAAAATATAGGAAAAAAAATAATTAGAGAACTGCCACCTGTTTGAAAATTATATTTTAATTAAATTGATGAAATAAAGTAAATATTGCAATGTGGCTGTCAAAAGAAGGAGGTATAAGAAGGTTTGCAGCCGAAAATATTTTTGTTGAAAGTTGACAAAATTTGAATTTAATTTAATTAATGAGGTAAATTGCATATTGCAATAATGGTATCAAACTGAAGGGGTTTAGGAAAGTTTACTGCCGGAAATATGTTTGAGGACGGTTGCCACCTGAAAATTTTATTGAAATAAATTGATAAAATAAATCAAATGTTACAATACAGGTATCAAACAGCACAAAAATACTTTTAAGGCGCAGGTATTTACTAGTAGGAAATAAAAGAAGTGTATAAACAATCGTTATATTTACTTTGCTCTTTACGAGCCACGAAAGCAGACTGGTTAACTTTTCATACGAATTTCGACAAATGGAAATTTATGCGTAACAAAAACTTAAGCTCATTACCTAATTGGCCATACAAAATAAATACGCATTAGCTACAATTATGCTGTTCAGTAGCTATTACACAACATCGAAAATGCGCATAATCATCAAATCGCATTTGTACGCCACTTCAAACTACTCGTAGCTTTCTTTGAATACAGTTTTTTTGCTATTATTTCCCAACTTCAATTCGAGTGTAGCTTAAGTAACTTTTATTTTCATTTCTTGTTTAAACGATTTGTTGGCATTAAACCAGTGCCTGCTTAGAATTTGTTATTAGTTATCAGTGTAAATACATTTCTTAGTTCATTGTGGCAGACGTGTCCATTTTGTTTTGGGCTGGTTTTTTGTAGTGCTCTCAACTAAATATGCGACTTAAATGGTAATGCTGCTCACGTACGCCTAATCTATGCAAGCAGAAAATAAGACAAAGACGCAACAAAAAAACGTATACAAATGTGCTACTAATACGGATAAGAGAGTATCCAGCCGAGGTGGGTGGATAATCACTAAACCACACCTCTGCATGCTCGGCTGGTTTTTGTGATTCTTGTAAATTGATAAAAGTTTTTTACTTAGACATTAAGAAGATTGTTTTCAGATGATTATGGCACTTTTATTGGTAAAATGTATTGCATGGATTTTTAATCAAACAGAATTAACTAGGCACTTAATGAACAGCAGGAACAAAAGAGTCAAGAATCGTTCGAAAATCTGGATGCAGGTTTTGAAAAAAATCTCTATTGTTCTATTGTCCCCCGTGCCCTAAAACCCCTATAAAGCTCTTTTGAATTTATAAATATTTCCATTTAGATCAATTTTAATTACTTTAAATGTTACTCTGCGAGCACCAACTTCAAATTGAGAACCCGGCTTAAAATCGCCAACATGGGGAAAAAGAGAAATTACTTTTCTATATACAATCCCGAGTTTCAGAAAAACCTAGTCATCAATTCCCCAGCCGACTACCGAATAGTGGAATTACTATGACCATACTGTGCCAGATCGAAATGAGGAGGACAGGATAAACTAAGTAATGAGGGTATTATTCTCTGAGTAGCATGACGCCTTTCTCGCTGTCCTTTTCCATTAAAAAGTGCAAGAAAGTCAGAAGTCAGTCAGTTGATTGGGCTCGCAGTCATAAAATTATTAATGAAAACGTGTCAGCAGCCAGAGAATGCGCAGCTTCGCAAAGGAGAGAGGCAATTGACGAAGTTTCTTGAGCTCGGCTAAAACCAGCAAAGCACCGTTTGTGCCAAAATTTTAAGAAGATTAAGGAGATTTTACCGATGAATCCATAGAAGTGACTCTCCGTTGGCTACTTGGATTATAGAGAGCAGTACACCTACGATTCAAATGAAAAGCTGAGACAAGATGTGGTAGTACTGCGATCTGCAGAATTGCGTAGAAAATCTGGTCATGGACAAACTGAGAACAGAAGATCTCCTATGTAGATGGCGAATAGACAACGTCAGAAAAGCAGTAACGATTACGTTGCACTTTGACCGTTGTAATTCTCGCTGCCTCTACAAGTGCCCAGCGACGTCGTGAGGGATCTCTGAGTGTCTAATGTTTAAGATAAGAGTGTTATTTTCAGTCCTTGAAATAGGTGGATCTATGTATGTAATAGCAACTCCATATAATAACATTGCGTGCCAATAGGTTTCCTATGAAATTAATTAGTTCTGAGTCATGAATAGAAAACGCCAAAATTAATGTTAAGACTTACATTGAGTGAATTTCAGCTCCATGAAAATTACCAGTAGTACTTTTTCTTAAAACAAAGGCTAATTTAAGAGCCGACTTTAATTCCAAACTAATTTACGTATTTGAAAATTCGTGGGTGCAACAGAACAAAGGACCCCGCTTCTTAAAACATCTTTTGTATCCAAGATGTTATCAGTCTCCCTGATAAAAGCTAAATGTTTCTTGGTAAATGATTTCCGGATCTTAGAAGCATCGACTGTGGAAGAACTAAAATATTGCAGTTTTAGTCTGGCCGATGCCGGACAACACACATAATGTGCTCGGACGTCTCCTCGCCTTCAAGACAAAGACGGCAATGCATCTCTGTGGACAGGCCAAGCTCGTGCATGTGTGAGAGCACCGTTGATTTTGACCACTTGGGTAAACAATAAACAACTTGAGATTTATATTTTTTCCTAGTGATCTTCATATTGAACAGGGCTCTTATGGCCGTTTGGCTGTCTGAAAAGATAGCTAGTAAGACGCCTTTTAGACCCTTTTTAAGGTTCAATGTGGCATAAAATTGAGATTGCTACTATCTCGGACTGAAAGACCGTCGACCATATACCCATTGCACTAAAAAGTTTGGTGTTAGGTCCAAAGACACGCGCACCTACCTTGGAATTTACTTTTAAAGCAAGTTTTGTTTGGCATAGCATCGTATAAGGGGATAGTTTAATTTAGAACATGTTTATAGATGTAGGCAACATGGAAAATATTTTGAGTCTTGTCTATTGGTACTTTTCGTCCTCGGAACTATGCTTTCGTATAAAAAAAAATGAAGGGAAAGTTTTCCTTTGCAAGGTCACAGATAGTCATAGTACACCGTTTGGGATGAAAATTCGAGGAAGCCTTTAAGAAGATTACTGGCAGACCAAGGACTTCTTGCGACTCAGAACATGGAAACTAGCTTATATTAGGGCACTGCCTATATAGCAAGGCGAGTTCATATAAGGTGGTAGCGGTAGTACAAAAACAAAAACTTACATGTATTTTGTTTTTGCTTTCGGTACGAAAATGTCAAATTTCAGTTATTCTTCGCTTCAAGAAAATTCCAACACTTTCGCTTTCGCACTCACTCATAAGAAGTTTTGACATCTGTGCACCGAGGCCGCTAAAAGCAGCTGTTCCAGCAACACCACTTTATATGAATTCGACTCGCTATATAGTTCGCAAAAAGATTAAGGACCGTTTTCACGGTGCAGAATTAATACACATTCCGCTTATTTCATGCATACATTCAAGCTAGCTCATCAAAACTAATTGCTTAATTTCTTATACGCTGGTTAGAGCCTGCGAGACAGTGAGATATGCCTTAAGTTTTTAAATTCTTTTGTTTTGCTGCGTTTTTGGAATACAAATAAATTCTTTATTCCTCAGTTTATCTTTAACATGTGCAAGCATATTTATTTAGGATTTTCGATTTCATACAAAACAAATGTACGTAAGCACAATGAAGTCAGGAAAGCCACCCAACTTACTATTTGCCTGGTTATGGATGACAAGTGCAAAATCAGATTGCGCTCTGCTAAATAAATGGAAATGAAAACAAAATATTATAAACTTCAAACTGCTGTAAATATTTCACAAATCACGAAGGTAATTCTACTAGCGAAATTTGTACTGTATGTACTCGTATGTGTGTATGTTCATATATATTTGCTCACAATCAGCTAAGCCGATAAAATAACATTTGCCCGATTGGCACTTTGGCAACACATAAAAACATCAGTCAACAGGAAAATGCGTCTGTCTGTAAGTCTAAAGGCATCAGAAGCTATAAAGCCGAATAGGATTCGCTTGGCACCTTTTTATGGCTGAAAGAAAATTGAATAACCAACGCGTGAAAATTGTGTGGGACGAAGTGACTCAAGGAGCAGATAAAAAGAAAAGTTCGGACATAAAATGGCAGAAATATATGTATTTTTTGGTGAATGGTGACACTTTCAGAAGTTCAGGCGCGCATTCGAACAACTACTTGTGTATGTACATATGTAAGTAAGAAAAAATACATATATTTACATATTAGGGTAACGCTTAAAAAGTCAACCTCTTGGGGCACCCGCATATTTTATTTTACGTACAAAATAAATAAAAGAGAGGGTTTGAAAAATTCTATTTTTTTTTTATCGCAAAAATGCGATAAAGTATTGACTTTGAATAGCTATAACTCAGTGAGTTTGTGAGTTTGTTTGAATGAGTGTGAATAACATGTCAAATTTATCAGATTTTCATTTGCTGCCAAAAATTGGATTTGCTCAGACAAGCTCTTGGCTCAATCCTTATCCATTCGTCCTGAAATATACTAGCCAGAAATGCGATTGCTTTATAAAAAATACAACCATTTTGAAATATGTGTGTGTTTTCCTCGCTACAAAAGAATTTATGCAAACTACGCGGTTTTGCATTTTCTTGATACGCGGTTTTGTACTTTAAACGATGATATGTAGAATTACAAAAGAGACTTGTAGTAAAAGCCACATCTGCTGTGAGTCATGTAAAATTGTACGCATTGTGTAGCTGCCACAATGGGCAGGAAAAACACAAGTTTGCGAAAAAATGTGGCTAGTCACATGAGGCACATACTCTTACATAAATATGTATGTACACATGTACACCAGGGTGATCCTTAAATGTAGGAAGCAAATTTTTCTATCAGATTATCTGAGTTCAACATCTAGGCGAAGATATCACAAATACATTTTGACGCCGATTGGAGACGGCTAAGGCGTGTCGCACAGGAGAAAAGTGGAGACTCGAAAAATTAAAATAAATTTTTTTTTCTATTTAATACCCAAAATCGATACTAATGTAATGTAATGTAATGTAATGTAATTTAAATCTCGATTGGAATCGGTTAAGACGTGTAGCACTGGGGTCAAACTACAGATTACCCTGTGAAAACGTCTTAACCGATACCACTCGGTACCTAAACTTATATCGTTGATGTTTTTGCAAAACCGCCTATCTTGCGGAGCAAAAAACGGTTTATTCTTTAAAGGCATTGCCTTGATAGACGGTATTTTCTCTAGCTATTATTTTACAAATCTGTTGTTTAAATAACGGTTTAATGATTTTTATGCATAAATCTCGATAGCTGGAGTTCAGAGTTACCAGGTCTTATTTTTGCCACAATGGCGATTTAGGCGGTTTTGCAACTGGTCGATGTGATGTGATTTTTCAATGACCATGGTATTACCGATTGTGGGGGTGAGACTGAAATAAGCGTTCATTTGAATTTTTAAGGACCATCCTAATGTACATACGTGCGCGCGAAGTTAAACAAAATCTGGTATAAAGAAATGAATAAGTTTGCATACCAAAATGCTAGTTTGTTCACACATTTGCACATATGCAAGTATGTAGATGAGTATATCTTTAAGATGACAAGCTTATGAAAAATTGCTGTAAAAACCTACTCCTCGTTTGTATGTATGTATGCAAAAGTATACACGGGTATACAAAAATATGTAGATGGAAGTTAAACTGGTAGAAGATATTAAATGGAAGGATAATAATACTTTGTTGAGAAACTCGAAAAATGGCGAAAATGTCAACTTAGAACCTGAAATTGCATATTTTTGGTTTGCTATAAAAAATATATGTATTTATATAGTTTGCTGTCAACCAACTTTTACATATTTAAATTTACGATGTAAAGACTTAGTTAAATTCATGAGAAATACTTGTGCCAAATATTTCAAAGCTATATCTGATTTTGTTCAATAAATTCGCCTTACATATTTAGGTAAGCCGGCGAAATTCCCCTTAAATAGACTTGCCGGTATTTATGGCATTGCTCAAAACTTCATAAAAAAAATTAATCCCTTAACAAATATCAGCTGCCAGCAATTTAACTCAAACAGTCAGCTATCGCATTACCAACTCCTAACTAGGCAGCACGTAAGTTAGCAAAAAAGCCATGCTATCAATTTATTATTTGGTTATCAATCACTAGGTGACAATCAAGAAATTTATGGTCGATAAGTTATTTTGTTTTGTTTGTTGTAGTATTTGTTTGTACAAAAACCGTAGAATCACTACAATTTAGTGATTTGTGTTAATTAATTTTCTCTGTTGATAATAAAGAAAATACAGAAACATGGAATAGTCTTCTGTTTGAGTTTTTGTATACCTTTCGTGTACATGAAATGGTATTATAACTTTGGTTCGATGCTTATAAGTACCAGAAGAGGAGGAGATAGACACTTCAAAAAGTATACCAAAATGATCAAAACGTCGAGCTGAGTCGATTTAGCTTTGTCCGTCTGCCTGTTTAAGCGTAACATAGTCCGTCAGTTTTCGAGACATCCGACTGAATTCTGATAATGTATTAAGTATTTGTCGGAACCAGCCAAATCGGACTTCTATAATAAATTTCTCCTATAAAATTGATTGCTCAGATATGAGATTTTCAAATTCAGTAATTCACAAAAGGCTTTCTGCATATAGGAAGACGCTTGTTTTTGTTTTGAGATGGGTCACTGCAGAGATAACATTTTCCCATCAAAGTTAGATTTTTCATTGATTAATTTAAGCTGTTAGTAACGCGACCATAGTAAATCTTTCTAATATTTAGAACTCAGTATTGAGGAATCATGCGAAGTCGCTTGGCAAAGTTCCACTCAGCTCATGTGCCTGTACATAGATAAGCTGATCCCATGTCCACTTTCTGATCCGCTGTTTCCTATATTTTGCAACAAAACCTGCAATGGCCAAATGTGCTACATTCGACTTAGACAAACACTTCAGTAGTCTGAAATGACCAGTAAGAAAGCCAATGACAACACTCTAAAAAATTTTTGTGTTTAAATTTGCGCATATTAAGATAGGTAACCAGTTTCCTCTCTTAATGAATGCAAATTTATACACCGTGTTAATTAAATTAAACACTGCTTGCTTGTTTAAAATTTCGACTAAAAAATTTTATTTTAAATTTACGCATATAAAGAGAGGTAACCAGTTTTCTCTCCTAGTGTGTGCAAAATTAAACACTGTCTGTTTACTTTTACATACCCAAAATTTGTCACGTAGAAAAAAACTGTAATTTTAAATATTTCATGTGTATATTTATGTGTATATTTTAAACAACTCATGTTCCAAATCAAATCTTGAACATCTTGTGCGTATACTTGAACAGATTCTGATTACACTTTGTAGAGTATATTTTAAGGATTAACTTGTACTACCTACCTGATATTTTTAGTATGAATGTTTACCTATTTTTTTTCTGAGTTCATCGATTATTGTTGAGCCTCATTATTCATCTAGATAACGTATTTTCTTCTTTTTTTTTTGAGCTCCTTGACAGTCTACGACAGGATGCTGGGCTGCTAGCTTATGCTTAACCCTTTTAGCATTAGGAAAACCCATTTGTCTCAGATAAATATCGACGACCGACTATTATTTTGAACTGTTAATTCCGAAAAATCATTAAAAACACGATAAATCCCGAAAGATCGTAGTAAATTTCCCATTTTTCTCATATAATTATGTAACTCAGAGACCGCGCCGAGTTTCTACTTTGTAACAAAATTAAAAAAGTGTCGTAAAGTTTAGAACTTTAGTATTTCGAAAAAGAGAAATCTTTGAATTTTACTTTTTATTTTTAAGGCGATAGAAAATTCTTTTAAGCTGAAAACCCAAAAAAAAACCGAAAAAACATGATTGCTCCAGCAAGATCCTAATTAAAGATCGAAAAATCCCGAGAAAACTAAAAAGCTTAAGAAAAAAAAATCTGTTTTGTGTCATACATCGCGAAAATTTTTCGATACCATCCAAAAGAGTCTAATCACTCCTTTTTTCAAGCAATACCTAGAAAATAATAAGAGAGATCTCAAATTGTCTTGAAAAAGAAACTATAATTTTTTTATCCACACCTACAAAATAAAATGTAAAAATTCACGTATATTTTATTTTCAAATTCATATATAATTTCATCCACAGAAGGCAAAATAAAGATTTACAAAAAGCTTTCTTATTTAGCATTCAATTGTAGAAAATATTAATTTTTTAAACACGTTCGAACTTTGCGGCGTCTTCACTACTTTCATACATTTTTCGTTGCTCTTGACTTCATTTTGTTTCAATTGTGATTGCTTGGATGACTGCGCTCTGCAAAGGCATCATTCAGCCTTAGCGCAACTAAGGCCTAGCATTGAAATATTATTTTATACCGAGTGGTCTATTTATCTTGGTGCTTGTGAGCAGCTGTTACTCTTGGTTTGTTGATATTGAGCAAATGAAGACTGCAATTACATATTTACTTACTATTTATCAAGCAAAATACTTGTAGGCGCAGTTGCGACAAATAATGACAAGCATTTATTTTTTTTTGCTGAAAAAGCTATGAAGAGACTAAGAAGATAGCNATTTGTAATAATTCGCTTACGAGAGTAATGTACTTACATTTGTACTGATTGCTCAGCATTTCTGTAACTTGCCGCATGTGACACGTGCCATCGAAGCGCGTTTGAATAGCGTAGAGGCCGTTGAGGCATACAGGTGGCCTGAGGTCGGCAACAAATGCCGCATAATCGCCTTCGTGTGAACGCCAATATGAAGCAACAATTGCGGCTTGGAATACAAAGGTACATACATACACACACAAACACAAAATGAAAACAACGAAAACTAATTTTGTTTTCTATCCTTTTTTGTATTCCCTAGTCGTCTCATAGCCCTTAGAATGCTATAACCGCTTTTATTGTGCTTACTTTGTTGAGCGTTATGAGCGTTTAATGGCGCCTTTGTTTTAGTGCACTGCTTTGTTTGCCATTATTGTCTTTGTTTTTGATTTTTATTGCTACCACCCGGTGAGACTTTAAGTGTTTATATCTTTGCTTAGATCTTAAGAAATAATGTGTGCGGAAAACTTTCCTACAAACTGACACACTTTTCCTCAGCCTTCAGCCAGCTGGTTGGCGCGTTACTCATACGCCCCATGCGCGCTTTAGAAATTAATTAGCCTCGAGTGGTTGTTTGGCGGTCGACAGCGTGTTGCCACAGCGCATAGTGTTCTGTTTTGGTTACATATAAGATAGTATTTATGAAAGTTGAACATTAGGATGGATCGCTTTTCTTGGGGATTGAAATACAACTCAATGAGGTACACCCAAGATTTTTCGCTAAGCGAGTGGAACTACAACATAGCGAGCAGAGAAGTGGCGAATCGATAACGGCTATATTTTCATACGAATTTTAGAGACTGTACTTAAATTTTTAGTAGTTAAAAACTGGTCTTAAATGTTTCATTATCAAAGGCAAACGATTTTCAGTGTCAATTTTATATAGCCTTTAATATAATATGTATATCTAATTTTTAAAATACCAAAAATGTATGCCAAACTTTTATATAACCGAGATTTATGTCAATTTTTTAAATAACCAAAAGTTTATGTCCGGTGTTTAGGTAACGATAAAATGTATGTTCGTTTTCCCAGCATCATAAAATTTATGTCCAACTTTAAATCGCATTATTTAATGTCTAATTTAAAAATAGCTAAAAATATATAAAAAATATACAGTCAATCAATAAAGTTTAGGGATAGCGATTTTTTTTCTAATACGGGCAACTGTTTTTCAATTATTTTGTTTTCTTTTGAAAACTTTTTATAAAAATATGGTTAATTCTACGACCAGGACCCCAAAAATCCAAGCTCCAAACCTTGTGCCAAATTACAGAAAATTCTCAAATTTTTATCAAAATATAACACTTTTTAATTAAACTCTTTAGAAAAAAACTGAGTATGCACTTTTTTAGCCCATTCAATTTTATAACAATGTGCAAGTCTGGAGTAGTTAGGACTTACTAATGATTTTTGGTAAATTATTATTTTTTTTTGTTGGAGACACCCATATAAAAAAAATTTCGATTTTGATGAAAATTTGCAGAAATTTCTTTAATTTTGCACAAGATTTGGAGCTCGAATTTTCGGGGTCACTTTCAAAATAATCAAACCTGAACATATGCAGATATAAAAAGACCATAAATTTATGCCTAATTTTAAAGTGACCAGTTATGTGCAGTTCCTGCAGTTCTGAAAAGGACTATTTATTTATGACCAAATTAAAAATGACCAAAGTTTTTTGTAAAATTTTTAAGTAATTAAAAATTTATGTCCAGTTTTTAAATTGCCACAAAATTACAAAAATTATGTCGAGTTTTTAAATAACCAAAAATTTATATTCAGCTTTAAAATCACAAAAGCAATATCCAAATTTTAAATTAGCAAAAAATGTTGCCCAATTTATAAATAATCAAGTCATGTTCAGTTTTTAAAATTGCCGACCACTGATGTAAATTATGCAAGTTACAGAAAATTTATGTTGAATTTTTTACGTTACCAAAATTTTATATACCGCTTTAAAATCACAAACATATATGCCCAGTTTTTATATTACCAAAAAAATGTTCCGTTTGTTAATGGAAAAAAGCCAGGACATACATATACATATATCTATGTAACAGTAAGGCTTTTCTAGAAGTGGTCACAAAGCTCCGACTCACGAAATTGCTGGAGACGCAACTAAGTAGTTATCACACTAGGGCGGGTCGAAAAATAAGAAATGTTTGATACGAAAATTGTATTGATCTTAACAGGTGCTATTTTAATTCCTTATTCTTGAAAAGAAATCCTAGTAGGATTGAAAAATTGAAAACAAGAGTGGGAATACCAGTTTTTAAAATTTTTACAACGAATTGTGTAGATCAAATTCGGAACTTATTTTCTATCTTGAAATCATAAAAAAACAAATTAGACAAAATAAAAGTAAGTAACACCAATATTTTAAAAATTAAAAAAATTAAGTAGGAAATAAAGACTAATTGACATTTCAAGACTTTCTCTTAACCTGCCCAGCCTACCATCATTTGCCTGCGAAACCTCGTCCTCGCCTCTTACGAATTACCCAATAGCTTAGCAGTTATTGTCCAAAACGCAGCGGTATCACAAACAATTTAGCAATGGCATATACAAAATTTCGGTTGAAAGCTCAAAGTTTAGCGAATGCTGTGGGAGAGCTATTTAAGCCAATACAATCCCTCCATTTATTCAACAAATGATTTTCAAATATACTTGTACATACGTATATCTTAATCCAATATAATACCGAATTTCCACTAGGCATGGAAATGACAAAAAATTTTAACCATTTGGTAAAAAATGCCTTGCGGAAATGGACTTAATGACTATTTTTTGAACGTAATGACACGATCATTTTTTAATGCCCAACTTCGTCATTACAATTTTTGCCAATTCAGCAAATTCAGCATAATAAATTAAAGTTTTTCTCATTTCTCTGAAAGTCACCCAATCAAGACTTGGTTTTCCTCTGATATACATTAACAAATTTTCTACTTAAATTTTCCTATTCACAGTTTTTATTATGCTTTCTCTATGACACTTAATCCACTTGACTACTTTTGGCTTAAGAGATTACTACCTTCCGGTTATTTTCCTTTCAATTTTGATACATTTTATTTACATTTATAGTCATCCGTACAAATACTATATAAATAACTCAGCATTGTTATGTAAATCACGGGATTGAGATGCCATAAAATAGCAGCAGCTAGTACCCTTTATGAATAAGTATGTTTATTTGTCAACAACGCCTCTTAACTTAACTGCACATAGAATTTAAATAAAATAACTATGTAATCAAAGTCCTCCTTGTGACGAGTTAAACTATTCAAATAAATCATTGTTGTTATTTAGAACTGTAACAAGCAGGTTAAAGAGGAGGTATGTAGCATACATACACATTTATGTATGTATGTAGTTAAATTTGTAGATCCATAAACTGTCTTGCTGACTTTGGTTTGTATGCTTGCCACACTGACCAATGATGACCAGCATTTGGTTCACATATCCTTTTTCATTTATCCTTTCCGTTATTTTTGCATAAAATATGTAAATAAATTTGGACAGTTTGGATTTTGGGGTATGTACATACATACATACAACAAATTAACTTGAT